>NC_056725.1:1595552003-1595699808 GCF_019279795.1 Protopterus annectens | reverse complement strand
TATCCTAAATAGCCTTGCACCTATATGTGTACAGCGGATAAAAAATAACCATGCCCCTTGGCTTACCAAATCAACCTGGCTTCTCATGCGTGCCAGAGACAAAATATGGATGATATGGCACATGCACAGAAATTCCCCAGACCTTCTAAAATTCAAAGAGCTCAGCAACCGTGTAAAAAAAGTAGTCAACAAAGATAAAAAAGGACGCTACCTAAAACTTCAAACCTACCACCAGCAAAACCCGAAGAAATTCTGGACTTCCACAACCTCACTACTTAACCCAGGTAAAAGTAACAATCGTTGCCCACTAGCTGAAAGGTGTCCTGAAGAAATAGCCATCAACTTCAATACCTTCTTCATCAACTCCATAACTGATGTCACAGCAAAATTCAGTCAGACTAATTTCTGCTCTAATAAAACATCCACACTTAGATCCTCTTCCCACTCCCCCTCTCATACTCAATCTGATCTCTCAAAAGAACATACTACCCACCCCTCTTCATCCTTCACCTTAAAACCCATCCCAACCACAACTATAAAATACCAAAACATGGCTTCAGACCTGGACATAGTACCACCACTGCCCTACTGTCTTTTATGGAATCTGTAAACACAGCCTGTGATGCATGTAAAATTGTCTCAGCTCTCTTCTTTGACCTTTCCAAAGCCTTTGACACAGTTTCTCACCCTCTTCTAATCTCCCAACTCTCCACAATCAGTCTGTCCCCACCCTAACCTGGTTCTCCAGTTACTTACATAAAAGACAACAAGCTGTCAGATAGCAAAACCCCATCTCTCCTTTCCTAAATGCCAACACCGGCATTCCCCAAGGCTCCATACTTGGACAAATTCTATTTAGCATATTCATAAACAACTTCCACTCATCACTATCTCAAGGAACTATCATTCAGTATGCATATGACTTCACTATCATCTACTCTGCTAACTCTGTTTCCAAATTACTTATACTAATCCAAAAGGGTCTATATTAAATTCTCGAAAGTCGACAATGTTGAATCTGACATTGTCGACACGAGAATAGCGAAACTACAGAACATCGAACAGGTAAACAGAAATCTCCGTAAGGGAGATTTCCATTTACTTCAATGTAGTGCGGTCTTGGAGTTGGAATATTTAAGTAGCAGGGGTTGTGGGGGGTGCAGGGTGGCTTGCCCCCTGCCTACACCGTTTAGTTATTTATTTTTTTGTTGTTTTATTTTTTTTTTTCTGAACATTCGATGTTTTAACAGTTCAATCACTAAAGGTCGACCTTTAGTGATTCGAACTGTTAAATATTTGATGTTCTAATATAGACCCAATCCAAAATGCCTTTTCCTCCACAGAATCCTGGATGCATAATAACCACATCACCCTAAATACAAACAAATCCAAAATCATTCTCTTCACCACCAGGAAAACAACCCCCCTTAAACAAGACTGACTTTACTATCTTCTCTCTTAACAAATCATTAATAGAAGTTGTTACTCACACAAAACTCCTTGCGGTCACTATTGACGAGCACATGAAATTTGACTCTCACATACAACAAAACATTCACAAAACACACTGTAAACTTGGTACCCTGTACAGGTGCAATTACTTCCTAAGCCACTCCACAAGAAAAACATTAGTGTCTGCATACCTACTACCCTCTCTTCTCTACGGTGCTACACTACTTACTAACACCCAAAAGTCATCTAAACATAAACTTGAGGCATGCTACAATAAAATTACTAAATTCACAACCAACACCAAACACTCTGCCCATCACTACTCTGCCTTAAAATCACTGAATTGGCTAGAACTGCCTAACTACCTCTCCTATTTACAACTAACCACAGCTCAGAAAAGACTCTTCAAACCCCAAGAATTTCCTGCCTTTAGCTCAACATTCCATTGCTAACAACTAAAAAGACCCGTTAGATCAGAGGACCAAAAGCTCTTACAAGTTTACAAACTTAGCCTCCCAAGTGACCAGCTACTCAATCCTTACTCTAAAGCTAAAACCTGGAACACCTTGCCTCTATCCACCAGAACAACTCCAAACCCCTCCCTCTTCAAAATTTCCCTTCTTACCTACCTCTCTTCATGCTGGAAATGTACTTGTACCAAGCCTCCCCTAAAATATGTAGACTTGTTTTGTCTGGACATCATTGTCATCTTGTGTTGTTGTTTTAGGGAAATTGTACCACTGTATGTTGATATCATACCCAGTATTAGCTATGTATATAGTTACCTAACTGTGATTGTATAGGCTCATAATTGCTCAATGATGCCCCTTCTCCATGTTCCCCTAAACATTTGTATTTACTATTCTCTTGTTATTGGTGTATTGAATGTAGGGATCTTAGTCACAATCAGCCATGTATTTAGTCATCTAAACCTGATTATATAGGCTCACTGTTGCTCAATGATGTTCCTGCTACAGGTTCATCTCAACGTTTGTATATATTATTTTTCTTGTGACTGTATTGTATTCTTATTGCAGTCTCATCTTGTACTGTTTGAAGTTTTTTTTTCTTTTTTCTTTTTATCTGAATTGTATTTTCTTAGCTATTTGTATTGTATGTACATCTTGTACTGTGGAGCTTTTCTCCCTGGGCCTCCACTGAAAATGGGTTCTTCTGACCCAGTGGACTTTCCCTGTAAACAAAAAGCAAATAAATAAATAAAATAAAAAATGTCCTCCCTTGCTAACACATATTCAACCCCCCTGGAAAGACAGCAGAAACCGAGCTAATTATTGAAGTCAGTCATCTTTTGTTCGTACTGTGGCATCATCCTTTATGAACATAGAATGCTGCTCAGTGCAAGGCACATACCTGCCTGAGACACATAGTCAGAGAGAGCAGCAATGTCTCTTCATATAGTCCAGGAAGGTGAGTCTCAGGTCGTTAACACCCACACGGACTATGATAGAATCATACTGGTACCTGTAGTGTAGTGATGAGTGCATGAGTAATATGGCGGATCCTGGCTCCAGATAAACAACTAGCCATTGTCTTCCCCTTGTTCAGTCTGGTGGGTGGGGCATCTGTGTGTGTCGTACAATGGAGTCCCCCATGACAGGAGTCCTAGATAATGTGTTGCTTTGCCTTTGCTCTTGGGGCTCCACTGGGTGTAGACATATGTGTTGTGTTTAGTGTTGTCTTTGGTGAGTGCTTTAGAGATTACTGACACTAGGCATTGCCATTTATAGGCTTAGGAGGTCTTTGAGGTTTGGAAAGATTGCTTTTTAGTGTTTCAACATAGGTTGGTCTATGTGTGTGGTGGACACTATGTGTGGTTGATGTAGTTTGTGTTCTTGATGACTTTTTTTGTATGAGAGACTTTCGCCTCTATTGAAATGGTGTATGTGCATCTATTGCATATTGTGTTTGTTTCTTTCTTTCAGGATTAAATGGTTGTCTGTGAAAATGAGACAATTGCTATATTGTCTCAGGATGCCAGTATCTACTAACCCGGCTATTTGAAAATGCATAACCATGTTGTCTGGACCTGTATTTGGGTGAGCTGTTGTAGGCTGTGGGCTGGGTTATACAGAAGGCTTCTTGGATAGTCTCTGGGGTTTGGCACTAGATTAGGTCAGATTATGGCAAGATTTGATAGTAGTGCTGTTTAATGTGCAGGAGACAATTTGTAGTAAGGGAGGCTTACTCAGGTACTATACTGGTTTGCTGGATGACCATTTATTCCAAAGTGTCTGTACATTTATTTTATTGTTTTTACTCTTAGTAAATGTTAATTTTGTTTTACTGTTATTTAATTAATACCACTTAATTGTAGTGGTACAAAATTAACTCTCAGGAAATTTTATCATAATCATTATAAAGTTAAAAAGAAAGATTAAACGCTTTAATAACTAAGACAACAATAAGTCAGACTCAGTTTTCAAAAATATCATCACTGTTGTTACAGTTATAAACATTTGATCTGAGAAATAAAAAATAATTTAATAGTTGATTATTTATGTGTCAAGAAAGAGCTTAGCCTTTCCATTAAATATATTGTAAGACTTCAAAGATTCAGGAATTGAAACAAAAAAAATGTAATTTAATTAGTATACAAAATCATGGAAGTGGACAATGTCTCTCTTATGCTGTAGAGTCGATAGTTAAAGCTAAAGACAATCATAAATCTAAGAGAATGAACTGCTTAAACTAATTGGCAAAACTAGTGATTTAGAAAACTGAGGAAAGTAGAAAACATTAAAATAGTCCCCTGAGTAATTAGAGACTGATGTTACATCTTTCATGTAAACTCTTTTTTGTCCTGACTTATGCCTGCCTTTCTTGATTACAGGCAAAACAAATAGATTGAAAGCTTTGTCCCACATATAGGTTAAGATAGTATTCAAAACATTTTGAACATTTTCCTCAGGAACGACAAATAGAACTTCTTGCTCAAGCCAGGAACTTAAAGCCATGTACCTGGATAAAAGATACATTTTGGACGTCTCAGGATTAGTAACGCAATATAATATGTATATAAAATGTTTTCTCTCTTATAAGACAGAAATTGTAATGAAATGATTTTCATTATATTACTTGTCCTTTTATGTTAACAATTCATTTTTACTCAGGTTTTATCTTTGTTTTCTACTGTATCATTTTTATTTGTCCTCCATCCACAGTACTGTAAACCTGAAGCAGAATAGTGCCAGATGACAAATGTTTCAGTGGGTACTGGCTAAATGATAGAGAAGCCCTGCAGAAGAAAACTGTGACACCTGAAGTCAAGGGATCACCTTCTAAAGCTAACTAAGGGATCACCTTCTAAAGCTAACTAAGACTGATACATATATGAATTGATACAAATTCGCATGACTCTGATTTGACTGGCATAAAACCTGCTTCAGTCATGATCTATATGATATGCATTAGTATCTCTTATAGTCTGTTCTGTACACTCCTACCCTCTGGTTTACATCTACTGCTAGATTCTCTTTACCCAAATTTGTCATACCCACTCTTTCATCAGACATATATCAAACCAGAAACAACTTTCTGAAAAAAGTTTAACATAGCTTCTAAAGTATTATCCATATGCATCATCTTATTCAGTCCCTAAACTTTGACTTCTCTGCAGTCTTACACACACACACACACACACACACACACACACACACACACACACACACACACACACATACACACAAACACACTCGTGCAGCCACACATATACACACAACACACATAAATAGAGACACATAGAGACATGGACTGTGTGTGCACAGTGCCAAACTACTCATTGGTCCCCTTTGTTGCTTATATATCTCCTGCCATGCTATATTATATCTCTTCTACTATTCTCGATTTATTAATTCTTTATATTTGGAAATTTATTCAACCTATCTTCTTTTTCTCTTTCTTGATGGTTATGATACAGAAATAATACTGGATAACTAAAGCACATTAAGAACAAAAATGGATGTTATGAATGCAGGATGCCTAGCTAACACACTTCATGACCCAGATACATTACTCCCTAGTTATCATGGCTATTACACATGCTTGGCTAAAACCTAAATCTCCCATTTTTTTCTTTAATCTTCAGCCAACATATCTGCATCAGAATGCATACATCAAGAGGTTGTACAGGTGATGGGCTCATTACACCTTACTGCCAAGTAGATTAAGTGTGCCTTATGCCCTGGGTGATTTTTATGCTATGGACATCTGTGTTCCTTTAGATTTATCTTCTTGATTTAAGATAATTTGAACTGTTGTCATTATAATACACCAATGCCCACCTAAAATATCCAACTTCAACAAAAAATGGCCTCAGTAAAGTAATCCACTCTGCTTTACACACATGCACACTAGTTCTACAGTACCACACTAATGATGTTGAACTTGACCATGACAGCAGAGTAAGTAATTCTCATAAACAGTCACTATATTCAGTAATCGTATCCCCATAGTTGTCTGTGTGCACCTCAGATGTCTGATTATGGCAAAAATAATAATTATGAATTAAATAATGTATTTCAGGTTTACAAAAAGTGGATTGAGGTTTTCTATGTTAGGCTTTCATAATAGCAGATACAATGGATATTTTGTTCTACATTGAAGAAAACTTTTATTGCCATCTTTGATACATCAAGTTTTTCCATATTTTGCCTGTCATATGAAGTCTATTGCCATGTTTTGCACATATGCAAACACATACTAGCCCATGTATTTCAACTTATTTCACATAAGTTCATACCAGTCCTGCAAAGCCAAACAATTTAAACTGATTAAACAGAAAGAAAATCTGTTAATTTCAACCACAGAACATCTCCCCACATACACACAGCAACCCATCAGTTCATCTGACTGTGGCAAAAAATAACATCACTCATTCTGATTTGTTAATTACATGATGTCTATCTTTAGAAGCTAATTGCTTAATGAGCAGGTTTACTGCTAGAAGTTAAAAAAGGTAAAACAGGGTACTCACTACTGCATTTTTTTTTATTTCAGAATAAACACTATGGTCAATTTTATTTGGTCCATTTGCATGGCTTTGTGTATTTGTGATCCGAAGTGCATAAATATTATATTTTTGGAAGGCTGAATATGAGGTTTGCGGATATTTTTGTACATAGACATTAAATTGTATGGTATGTATTTACATTTATTTGCTTATTTACATTAAATGGCCAAGAATGTCAACCGAGAAGTGTCTACTTTCATGGAGTCCTAGGGAGAAATGCTCCAGTACCAATGGACATACTTAAGTACATTATAAATTAAGAAAAAATAATAATTAGTTATTGAACATACATATTTAATTTTTTTAATAAGTAATAAGAAAATGTTTTAAACAGAATGATCATCAACCAGCTGTGGAGAAACTAGTTGCTGGCAGCAAGAGTAAAGAAGTCACACAATGAACAACTAAAATGAGATAACTCCAAAAACGTATGAAAGATGAGCAATAGAAAAGAAGGGCAATGTTTCCCAAAACATATTTTCTCTTCAGTTGTCTATATCCCCATTAGTCCCTAAAATAACTCTTGGTGCAATTCTAGCAGGCAAAAGTACAGTCTCAGCACTAAGAAAAGTCTTTTGCACTGTGTTACAACAGATTCAAAACCAAAGCATTATTTTTTTTTGTTTTCAGTGATTGCTAACTGACAGCAGTAATCCAGCTATCTCAATAGCACACCAGAAACTCATTTATTTTATTGTTCTGTAATTAAAGTAGTTAGCTTACTCAAACTACATGTCTTGTCCATTGATAATTATCTCAAGTCTGATAAGTTGATAAGTACTGATTAAACTGGACACACTGGTTCTCTATTGAAATGTCAGAACTGGAAGATACCATATACATATATATCAAGCAAAACAGAAAACAGCAAACAACATACAAGGAAAGAATCCACTCGAAAAACTTCACTGAACAGCCTTTAATTCACCAGAAAACACAATCACTTATTCAGTAAGTGCTTTCATTTTGTAAAAGACTTCCTCAGATGCACATATTCACACACATTGAAACACACACACACACACACACACACACACACACACACACACACACACACACACACACACACACACACACACACACACACACACACACACACACACACACACACACACACACACACACACACACACACACACACACACACACACACAGGATGCCTGTCATCCTTTCATTTGTTTGATGGTCAGGTGGATGATTTTTGCTTGATGCTGCATTACATTGGACTTATCTGGTCAATGTATGTAGAATCAAGTGAAACTGGATCGTGTGTGTGTGTGTGTGTGTGTGTGTGTGTGTGTGTGTTTCAATGTGTGTGAATATGTGCTTATATATGAGTATGGGCATGTGTTTGAATGCTTGTGTGTATGAATGTATGCAGTTATGCATGTGTGTGTGTGTGTGTGTCTGTGTGTAGGGGAGTTGGTGGCTGTTAGTGAGAGATCTCTAACAGTAGAGAAAGGAGTTTTGTGTTATTTCCCATTGATGTGCAGTCTAGCAGTTAGTATATTTAATTAGTGGGAAAAATACTTTTTTTCAATGTAGTTTCATTTTTTTCAATGTAGTTTCAATGTGTACTTGATTTCCAAAAGAGTGTGCTCGATATAGTGAAACAGTGAATTAGTGATATGTAACATTTCAACATAGACCCTATATAAAAAAAAATATATATATATATATATATATATATATATATATATATATATATATATATGGTTCTAGGTCATAAGCTCGACAGCCACTCTCACCGACAACAAAAACATCGACACCACATTATCGACAAACCAGAAACACGACAACTCACATGCCCGACAAACAAGTAACCGACGGTCCACAAACACGAAACCCCACACACTGCACACACCACAATAACAACAATCAACTAACAAAACACATCCCTTATCCAAAACCACACACAGAACACAAGCACACCAAAATCCTCACAAACCCACACTAAACCTCACACACAACTACGCCCAACCCTAACCCAAACCCTTACCCTAAGGTCCGTCACTATCGCACACTCAGCTAACCCGCCTAACCTAACTCACTTAACCCACCCCTAACCCAAAACATACCACTACCAAGACACTTACATAACCCTAACCCTAACTCACTTAACCCGCCCTAACCCAAAAATACCACTACCGCACACTTACATAACCCGCCCTAACCCTAACTCACTTAACCCACCCCTAACCCAAAAATACCACTACCGCACACTTACCCAACCCGCCCTAACCTAACTCACTTAACCCACCCCTATCCCCACAGACTGTCACTATCCACACTTACCTTAGTCGTAACGTCCGTCACCACCGCATACTCACACAGCCTTCTTTCCAACTCACTATCCCTGGCGTCGGAGTTTTCGTCTGTAGCGTCGGTCTTCTGAGTGTCGATCATCTGGTGCCCGCTCATGCGTTGTCGGTTATCCCAGCTGTCGATCTTCTAACCTACACCCATATATATATATATATATATATATATATATATATATATATATATATATATATATATAGTGACGCCTATGAAGAGGTATCCATTAATGAAAGAAATATTGTTTATCATAGGATACACACTATGTTATATGATTTTTTGACACAGGGACAAATTGTTCAACAAGAATATGAATTTTTGATAATGGAAACATCTAGGACAGACTCCATTTTCAGAATTCCAAAAATATACAAAGGCCTGCAGGATCTACCATTAAGGCCCATAGTAGATGCTAAATCTTCTAACACCAGTTATTTAGCCAAGTTAATTGATTTTAAATTAAAAGGGGAGATAGGCCTCCTTTTAAATGACTCATGGGATTTTTTAACTAAAATTACAGAGTTGTTATATAATGAACAAATACTTTATGTGACAATTGATATTAAGGATTTTTACTCTGTTATCCCACACCAGGATGGCCTTGAGTGGCTCTATGAATATTTATTTAAAAATAGCGATATGAATCATGTGGAGATTTTGATACTCAAGGACCTGATGGAGATTATGTGGACAAATAACTTTACATTTTTTGAAGGTCAGATTTTCCTCCAAAAGACAGGGGTGGCTATGGGCATGACATGCACTCCTGTCTTTGCCAATATAGTGGTGGCCTATTGGGAACAGGGGTATGTTTTGAATTCCCCCTATAGGGCATCTTGGGCCTTTTATGGCAGGCTTTTGGATGATATAATTTTTTGGAGTGACACTGAGGACAGACTGATGGAATTCTTCCCTTTTATTAATGGCAGCACTAACTTCTTTAAATTTACTATAAAGTTTTCAGGAGTAGAAATGGCTTGTTTGGATGTTAAGATTATTAAGAACAAGGAGTTGAGGAGATCTGCGTCATCTATTTTTAGAAAGTCCACTTACTCCAATACAGTTCCGCTTATCTAGTCGGTACCCCATTATTCAAAAAAGAGCTCTGGTGAAAGGGCAACTTGTCCGTTTAGCCAGAATGATATCTGATAATGAAGTCTTTTACAATAAGAGTGAAATATTAATAAATATGCTTGAAAAATAAGGTACCCCAGAATATTTATTAAGAATTAAGCACTGGATGTGTTTAATCAAAGATGGGAAGGGTTATACTTTCCTTTGTTAACTAAAATAAACTTCTCTTTTTCTAAAAGGGACCAACTAGGTGACAAGTTAAGTGTAGGTAGAACTTTGATTCTTACAAATAATATAAATTTTCCAGCCATTAAGAGAGTAATACAGACAAATTGGTACTTTTTTCTATTGATAAAACAATACAGGAATGGTTGGGGGAAAAACAGAATTATTTATAAGAAGGATATCAATATAAAAAAAACTTTTGGAAAGACATGTTGTAATTAGTACCTCTTCAGGTATAAAGGTTTGTGGACACTTCAGCCAATGCAACTATATGTTAGAGGGTAGTACATTTTCTACTGAGGTGTACAGAGAAGTTCACATCAGACACAAATTCCACTATTTAAGCAAACAAGTGGTATATATGACCCAGTGCACTGGATATGTCAGTTTTTATATATGTGAAACTGAAAAAAACTTTTAAAACAAAGGTATATCAACATCTTTATGATATCAGAAAGAAAGATATACATAATGCTTTGTACAGACGCATTAGTGAAAGCTATGGACACACTTTTAAGTTTTACATAGTGGACGATGTGAAACTGGACAAAAGAGGGGGAGCCTGGAAAGACTTATTAGAGGTCAAAGAACCAAAGTGGCAGCTTAGGAGGAATGCTGCAGGTCCCTATGGGCTGAAGGTGGAAGGCAGGTCTTTGATTTTGATTCAGTGTGATGGGTATTCTGGATTTAAATAGGATGGTGTAATTGCTTTTAACATCTAAAAAACAAGTATATTATATTCTTTAAAATTGTAGGAGCCATACTATATTAGATGAACAAACATGCTGACAGTGTTTCTATAGAAAGTGCAATAAATGGATTTTTAATCTTATATTTATTAGATGCACACCATTTTATATTATTACATATTTTTATGGTTATATTATTTATTTTGTGTGCATTTATGAGTGTAAATGGCGCTTTGACCTTTTAACTGCAGAATGTTCTATTTATAATTATTGATTGCTTTTACTTTAATTGGACTGTGTTGGTATAGAGTAAAACAACAGTAGGCATTACTTTTTTCTGCTGATGCTTCTTGTCAATCAAATGTAGGGGAAGGGTTTCATGTATAAAAAGGAATGTTCTGAGTTTTTTACTTATTCTGAATAAGTCCCATTCACCAGGGATGAAAGTGGTAAATATGTTTTACTTGTGGATTAATAGACTTTGGTGTGGTGTGCTCTTGATGCTTCTGTGTTGAATTTCATATCTATATCTATATCTATCTATCTATCTATATATATATATATTTATATCTATATATACATATTTATATGTATATATATATATTTATATATATATATATATATATTTATGCAAATATACACACACACACACACACACACACACACACACACACACACACACACACACACAAGTTCATTTTAAACGTCTGAACCCTCAAGACTTTGAGTGCCTGAATTATTGGCTGCAGTATTCAAAAATGAATTTTTCAAATGTTGCCACTGTTTAGGTGTGTCAGATCACCGTACAGTGGGCTTCAGGGAATTTGCCCTTTCCCCACTATAGTGGAGGGCTCGATACCCTGCAAAAATATTTTTAAGTTTTTCTTTGAATCTGTGTGATTCGAAATTTTTGTGTATTTCAGTCTTTGTGATTTAAATTTTTTTTTTGTCTATGCCTCCATGTTCAAATTTTGTATACTTCAAACATTTGGTATAGTCTCATATATATAGTTCTATAGACTAATCATGCCTGTAAATGGTCTATAGTGATCAGTCTATTACCCTGGTAAACAAACTGAAATAAATAAAATAAGATATATAAATAAATATATTAATTAGTCAAATGTACTTTTCATCTCGGATTTTATGCTGGTAGTACACAAATGATCATAAAATCCGAGATGAAAAGTACATTTGACTAATTAATATATTTATTTATACATCTTATTTTATTTATTTCAGTTTGTTTACCAGGGTAATAGACTGATCACTATAGACCATTTACAGGCACGATCAGTCCATAGAACTATATATATGAGACTATACCAAATGTTTGAAGTATACAAAGTTTGAACATGGGATTTTATGCTGGTAGTACACAAATGATCATACCCGCAGTGGTGGTGCTGCGGTAGCGTTGTCGCCTCACAGTAAGACGCTGTCCGGTTCGACTCTCAGCTAGAACGTCTTCTGCATGGAGACATGCGTGAATGGGTGTACCTTCATTGAAGGTTGTGCGTCAGGGCTGGTAATTCGGCACGTAAAAATTCAACTGCCAATCATTAGCAGACCGGAGTTCCGCTGTGGCGGCCCCTAACCGGGAAAAGCCAAAAGACACACAAAAAAAAAAAAAAAGTACACAAATGATCATGACTCAATGTAGATGCATATTAGTGGTAAAGTTATATTAAGAATTATTAACATAGTTTTATAATGTATACTCGTATGATATATATAGATATATACATTATAAAACTGTATTAATAATGTATGTTAATATGGTATATATACATATGTTATATTCTTCAATGTCTGTGTTGAAATGCTGACAAAAAAACAACATATGTACTGCAGTAAATTAATTAATTTTTATGACAGATGTTAAAAGCAATTCTGGAAGATACTGACTTTTGTGCACAAGTACATTGCTATGGTAATGTTGTAAATGTCCATGTACTGAAAACATTAGTCTGATATTCCATGGTAAATTTACAGGTCATCTCCACTGTGGAACATTTAGTAAAAACTGCAAGAAAGGCCCAGCCAAGTTAGAGCCTTTGCAATGTAATATCTTAAATCTCTTATAGTGGAGGCCCATAAGTGGATTGTAATCCTGTACTGACAAGATCTATTAACTCTTTTACACCTCACCTGAGAGGAATTTCATATCTTCTGACACCTGAGGAGTTCCTGGTTGCACAGCCTTTGCCTGAACTAATATTTTGAGAATGCCCTTTTTAAACCTAGTTGTAAACAAGTGTATATTATCTTAAAAATGATAAAAGCTGCAAAAAAGTTAAAATCTGAAAGTTATTCAACACAAACTCTTCTTCACAATGGTGATATTAATATGACAGACAGAAATAATGTTAATTTTATATTGGGCATGTAATTAAATAATATATGTATGGGTCCACTTTTAAATGCTGAAATCTCGGGTTTTGAAATAACTTCCCCAAAACATTGTGATTTCAGTATCTTGACATTTAAAAGTGAAAAAAAAAGAGAAATGAATAAAAACAAAGTGTTTGCGGGGGGGGGGGAAGCCCCCCTGCACCTCGCACACCCTCCTACTTAAATATATCAACTCTGAGATCGCACTCCAGTGAAGAGAACGGGAAGTGCAATGAGAGTATTAACATTCTCTTCACTGTAGTACGATCTTGGAGTTGATATATTTAAGTGGAGGGGTGTGGGGGTGCAGGGAGGCTTGCCTTCCTGCAAACACTTTAAGTGTGTTTTTTTTTCACCACTTTTAAATGTCGAGATACTGAAATCTCGATATTTTGGGTACGTTATTTCAAAACTTGAGATTTCTGCATTTAAAAGTGGACCCATATATATATATATATATATATATATATATATATATATATATATATATATAGATAGATAGATAGATATATTTACTTGCCATAATTATACAAACAAGTACTAACATTTCTGTAGATAAAGAAGACAGAGCCCAGCAATCACTGTGACTTTCATTCAGGCAGGTTTGATCTTCATTTGGCTGCAAACTAGATTTGTAGATGCCACTACATTTTTGAGATATTTGCATAATTATGAATCAAATGCATATCTGTATATGTATTGGACAAAATGATTTAAATATCTGCCACGCAGTGCTGATTAGACAGCAACTGTCAGTGCAATTTTTTAAGCATAGCGAACATTTTCATTTGATAGCATGGAGTACCATGTAAACACCTTCTGTTTAAAGTTATTAATGTAGTTCTGAACACATGCCATAGCGTCATAATATTTACAGGAAATAACTCATAACATTTATGTTACCAAGTACTCCACTCATTTGAGGAGCCATTCATGAACTCTCTGGTGATGGACATGTGAAATACTGAATCTCAATCCATCCAAGTGCACATTGCTAAAGATATTTGTAGAAATATTTTAATTATGCTAATATGCATATTCTATTACTGAACAAGTTTGAATATCTCTTCTGTGGTAGTTTAAAAGCAGCTGCTATCTGTGACAACTTATGTATCATTCTGTAAACTTTAATTTGATACCATGAAGTACCATCTAATCACCTTATGGTTTGAGATATCAATATAATCGTTGACATTTGCCATATATTCATAATATTTTCAGGAAAAAAAACTTAGGTTTTGTGTTACTAAGTTCCTCTCATCTGAGGAGCTATTCCTTACTACTTTGGTGACTGGGGCATGTGAAATACTGAATCACAGTCCAGCCAAGTGCACAATGACAAAGATATGTACAGAAATGCGATAATTATGCTAATATGCATATTTTATTACTGAACAAGTTTGAATATCTGCCTAATGGTAGTATGCAGACAGCTGCTATCAGTGACAAGTTTTGTAGCATTATGTAACTTTAATTTGTTATCATGAATTACCATGTAATCACATTATGGTTCACGTTATTGATATTATTACTGACATGTACCATAACATGCATAGTATTTCCAGCCCAAGAACTCAGTTTTCATGTTATCAAGTACCCAATTCATCTGAGAAGCCATTCACGATCTCTCTCTAGTCACTGGGTATACAAAATATTGATTCTGAATTGATCTAAGAGCGCAGTGCTAGAGATATGTGTGGAAATATGACACTTCTGCTAAAATGTATATTTTATTACTGACCAAGTTTAAATATCTGCCAAATTATTGTATGCAGCCAGCTGCTAGCAGTGATAACTTTTGCAGCATTATGTATGCTTTCATTTGATACCATGTAATAACCTTATTGTTCATGCTAGTAATATAAGTATTGACGTATGCCATACATATCACACTAGATGGTATAATGGCTATGGTCTTCGCCTCCCATGCACAATGTACAAGGTTTGAGCCTCACGTCTGACCAATGTCCATTTGGAGTTTGCAAGTTCTGCCTATGTTTTTGTGGGGTTCCTCCCACCTCTGAAAAACATGCTGAGTGTTTCCATCTCAAACTCATCTAGAATAGTCCTATGGGCAGCAGCACAGACTCTAGAAAGTGCCCTGTGGCGGAAAAGTTGAATAGACCAACCGCTTTGAGCATCTGCTCTGGTGCACAGTATCCTCAAAGATACGAAAACACTGATCACCGACTGTGAGCTGTGGCAGTGAAGCCATGTGACCTATGCCAGAGACCCATGTTAATGGTGGGAGGGGTCTGTGTGCCCCCTATCGGCCAGTTTGTGCCTACCATAAAGTTACTGGCTTACCAGGGATAGCGCTGTTGAGTGAAAGCTGTACATGAAACCAATCAACCTGTCAAACTTGAACTAAGAATTGCTGCACTCAGTGTAGGTACACTGACAGGATGAGGCATAGAAGTGGATGACATGATGGCAACGCAAAATCCACTGTATCCAGGAGACAAGATGGAAGGGCAGTGCAGCAAACCATTTGGCTTGAGATCCCAAGTGTGCTATTAAGAAGGAAGACGGGCTAGAAATGGTGTGGGAATTCTGGTGTGGGAGAGGCTTCAGAAGACAGTGAGGTGTGTCATCAGAACTAGTGACAGAATCATGGCAATCAGACTCCAGCCTAATTATATGGCAGTATTCATAATCTCAGCCTATGCCCCTTGATAGTGAGGAAATGAGTGCATTCATACAGCTCCTAGTAAGGGTGGGGCACCAGGAATAAAGAGGGAGAGGCTATTCTAGACTTATATCTGGCAAATGGCTTGATAGTAGCCACCATATGGTTCAGAAACACAGTCACAAGATCACAAACAAAAGTGGCCAACATGCAACTCATGTAGACTTCCTCCTGGTAAGGAAAGGGCACTGGGGTAGAATCAGTGATTGCAAATTCATCTCCACTGTAACAGCCCACAGCATAAACCACTGGTTGCTACAATCAGCTGCAAGCAGTGGTCAGAGAAGGCTGTAAGGTCAACAGAGACCAGGCTGAAGTCTTGGAAGTTGACCAGAGAGAAAGCACAACAGTTCAAGGAATTACTCAGGACTCTAGAAATTCAAGAAGAAGAGGAAATAGGTGGAGTTGAAGAAGAATGGCAGCACCTCAAAAACAGAGTGTGTACCGGGTACAATACAGATATGTGGTCAAGCTAGGTATAGAAATAAGGTATATTAATAAAGCTGGTGGTGAAATGCAGAAGTCCAGGATATTATCAAAAGAAAGAAGGAGTGAAGGAAAAAGTGGAAGGTATAAAAGACAGACCAGGCTAGGAAGGAATAATGGTTGGATAACAAAGGGGCTAAGAAAGAAGTTGCAACAGCAAAGAAAAAGGTATCAGAGGCACTGTACCAGCTTCTGGAAAGTGACTCAGTGGATGGCACAAAAAAAACTCTATCAGGTTACAAGGCAAAGACAGAAAGATAAAGAAGATAATCAGGCACCCTTCATAAGGGATGCCAGCAACAACCTGCTCACCAGTCCACAGGACATCAAAGGCAGATGGAAGACGTGCGTCCAGTAACTTCTGAATGAAGAAAACCCCAGAGAAATTGTGCCATCCTAGACACAGCCTACAGTGAGAGAAGACAAAGATCCCACCATATGAGAAGTAAGAACAGCTCTAAAGAAAATGAAGTCAGAGAAAGCAGCAGGATCAGATGAGGTCACAGCAGATATGATCAAAATGTTGGGTGAGATAGGGGAGACATAGCTCCTGAGGGCAATCATAGCAACGTGGAGAGAAAGACAGATCCCATATGACTTGAGAATAAGCATATTGGTCCCAATGTACCAATGCTCAAGAAAAAAAGGGGACATTCACAACTGTAGTCAGTACAGAGGTATCAAACTTCTATCACACTGCATGAAAGTTCTGGAGAGGGAGACTGGTCAATGAATATGTAGAGTATTAGAAATTAAGATGAGAAATGAGCAGTTTGGATTCAGATCAGGATGCAGTACAACTAACCTGGTATTTGCAGTAAGACAGATACTTGAGAAGAAACTAGAAATGAGGAAAGAGTCCAACTGTGCATTCCTAGACCTGCAGAAGGCATATGATGAGGTCCCAAGAAAGCTGATTTGGGCAGTCCTATGGTGGTTCAACGTCCCAGAAGCAATAGTAGAACTAGTGCAAGCTATGCACAAGGACCTGATGACTCAAGTATGAACAGTGTTTGGTCTTACAGAGGGGTACCCAGTGGTAGTCGGTTTGCATCAGGGTTCATCTCTGAGCCTACTGATGTTCATACTGGTGATGCACTACCTTAGCACACAGGTTGGAAGGCCTGATCAACAAAGTTGCTGTATGCAGACAATGTGGCATTACAGGCAGACACTGAGCAAGAACTTCAGCAAAGGATAGGGGAATGAAATGCAAAACTAAAACTACATGGGATGAAACTGAATACAGATAAGGCAGCTGTAACTTCAGCAAATCAGAGAAACTGGAAGAAGCTGAGAATTGAGATAGAAGGGAAAATAGTGGAATGCGTTAACAGCTTCCAGTAACTGGGAGGGTGTTTGAGGAGATGGGAGGTCTGAATGAAGAGGCCAAAGCTAGGATCAGAGGGGTGGCAGCCAACTGACACAGAGTGTCAGGGGTAGTGTATGACAAAAGAATGCCAAAGAAGCTTAAAAGTAATGTGTACTAAACAGTGGTATGATTGTTACTTCTGTATGGTACAGAAGCCTGAGCAGTAAAGGCAGAGCAGTTGAAGAAACTAGAGGTGATGGAGGTAAAGTGCCCATGATGCATGGTAGGATGCATACTGTGTCACAGAGAAAGGAATGACTAGCTCCAATTGCAGAAAAGGTCAAAGAGAATGGATTACGATGCTTTGGGAACATGTATAGAAAGCAGAAGACAATCTGGTAAAGAAGATTTAGAACCGACAGGAAGAAAACAAGAGAAAATGAGGGCATCCAACAAAAAGGTGGATAGACTGTGTGAGAGAAGACTTGAGACAGTCGAGCAAGTCTATCAAAGAAGGTAGGAGAGTGGTATTAAACAGAGAGAGATGGCGACAAGTGATACAGTACTCTGACCCCATGTAGAAAATGGGGGTCTATATCATATGAGCGAATCACACAAATTGCAAATGCTCATAATATCAAATGTACCGGACCTTGAACTGCTTTTATTGAGATCACAGTATAGTGAAGAATAGGATATTTGCTCTTTCCTCACTGTCATGTGATCTCAGAGTTGGAATATATATTTAGCGGGGGTGTGGAGGGCGCAGCCTCCCACAATAGGAAGTTCGAGGTCCGGTATGTTCAATATTATGAGTGTTCGCAATTTGTGCAATTCGCTCATATGATATCCCTAAAAAATGGAAAAAGGGGGTTGATGATGATGATGATGGTGATGATGGTGATGATGATGGTGATGATGATGATGATGGTGATGATGATGGTGATGATGGTGATGATGATGGTGATGATGATATGTCATGCATTTATAAAATTTCCAGCATAGGAACTCAGTTTTCATGTTACCAAGTACCCCATTCATGTGAGACAGAAAACAAATTCTATAAGGTATGTCCTCTAAACGGTGGAATTGCTTTGATGATTAACTGACAGAGGTTAGAACATGGTTAACTGACTTACTAATATTTCTACTTTGCCCACTTGCTGTAGGTAGCAAAGTGCAGCTGGCCATAAACTCAATTTAAACAACTAACTACTACTGCCCTGTGTATAAAGAGAATACATAAACACTGACCATAATGCAAAGCAAGCAAGCTCTGGTGGATGTAAAAGATCTCATACCACTTACTGAAAACAGTAGAAGTTATTCAGTGCCCTGGCCAAATTTCCCCTAGTAGAATAAACTCCATCTCAAGTCCTGCCTGAAAAGAGGTCACTAGCCTAGTGATACTAACTCAGTCAACAAAGGATAAATAAAATAAAATAAAAAATATACATTTAGCACAGTTGCATCTTTCACATAGTCTTTGTTCACTGCTACTGCAAAATAACATAAAATTCAGCAAAATATAACAATGAAACAAAAAAACAATAGATAAAACATGACCGACAAATACACTTCAAAATAAAGAAAATGAAAGTCATCCCCACAACGGAGATACTACAAGCTTCAGAGGCCATAGTGCTTAAACTTTGCAAAATTCAAATGTCTGAGCATCTCCAGTGTAAGACTGAACTTCAGAGAACTAATGCAGTAGAAATAACCTATAACTCTGTTACAAGAAATATACATTATCAGCAATCACATTTTTTTTCATTTTAACATACTGAGTATAGCTGTCAACCTTCTATCACAAAAGTAAGGATCATAACCTGTCAGTGTGGAACAAACAAGGGTGTACTCAAAACTAATGTTGTTGCCCCTATAACCCAGCTGTCATTTAATAATAAATGTACTAGCATTGACATTTAAAAAATGTACTATCATTGACAGGTGATCAATTAGAAAAATTATGAGTACTTCTGTATAAGAATGAAAAACAGTAGTAATACTACTAATCTCACATTAGCATCAACATTTGATTTATGAAATCCATGTCTTTCCCTCACTTCCTTTCACACAGTGTCACTAATCTCTCCATCTCTTCCTTGTTCTTTCAGTCTCACTAGTCATAACTGAAAAAAAGCACACTTTCTCACTTACTGACCACCCATTTTGGGTTAGCAAACATTCCTTACATGTGATGAGTTGTTCTATGACACAAGTTTATAAATATACACAGTCACACACACACACACACACACACACACACACACACACACACACACACACACACACACACACACACACACACTCCAACTGCCAAATCTTTTATTCTGGTAACTTTTTAATAAGAGGGACACTGAGGACTTTGGTTATTAAATAATGACAAAATTGATAATTTGGCCTTTAGAAGATGTTCATTAATGCAATACCTATTATTCGTACAGTTAAAGTGAGGAAAGTGGACTTGGCATTTCATTTACTCCTTTTTTGGCTTTGTTCACAGCTCCTGAGCTTAGCGTCAGAGATAAGGTTAAGAAGAAGAAACACTTGAATAAATGATCCTAGGAAAATAGAAGAAAATCTGGAACTGCCTTGATACTTGACAATCCGATTGACTTGTTCTCTGGTGATGTCATGCTTTTGGGCAATTTTGGATAGAACAAAGATAATTAGCCTGCTTTCTGGACGTCTGGCAAATAAAATAAAATGAATTATTTATGCTTGCATTTTTTACCACCACTTAAATGCCGATGATATATATAACATTATTTCATTGTGATGGGTGATGATCAGATTGATTAATACGATTCTGCATGGTTGCTTGGGGATAAACTAGATGAGAAAGAAAAGGGTATAGAAAATCTGCATTTTGCTATTTTTTTTCAGTGCTACCTATGTGCACATTTTTATTGTTTGCAATTAAAGTTGTGCAGTCATGGAATTCAGTGATCATGATTGTGTATCTTTAGCTGTTTAGTCAAGGGGAATGTTGTGTGTTGTTGTAGGGAGTGCTCAGTGGGGCTATAGGCATGGGAAGCTGCCTTACAATTTTGAAACTAGAGCTGCAGTTGTGGATCGGACATTACAGGGGTGGCACTATTGGTGCGAAAGAGTTAAAGGCTGAAGCATGCATGTAGGCAGCTAGTGGGATTTGACTTTACTGTCCTTATTGTACCCATAAAGACTTAGGAAGCAAAAAGTCATGGGCATTAAGAAGGCATATATCTGAAACACTGTTATGTTAAAAGGGTCATTTGCATATATCCCATAGGCCTACACCACAGGAGGTTTAAGGTATTACACAATGAAGCATCTAGCTTGGTTACATCTTTCTTGCATTTTTGTTGAATGTTTTGTCTCTGTGACCTTCATACTATTTGCTATAGATTTCAGTGTGGAACATTGATAGTTCAGAGATTCAGATGTGTAGTAAAACCTTCCTGCCTGTCCTCCAGGAAAATGTCATGTACTCTAGGTTATGTTAAACATCTGTTTAGTCAATTTAAATATGAGCCTGAAGTGAAAAGATACATTTATTTGTCCTCATTAATGTTGCATATTTTTATATTTAATATGTAGAAAAAATATCTACCACATATGTAATTTAAGTGTTGCATTGTACTTATTTGATGAATGACAAATTACCTGTCAAATAAAGAGCTATATAGTGCAACCTAAGAATATTAATAGAAAACAGGCACAAATTACACAGTTACAGTAATACAATTTCTCTTGTATGTAAATCATGTACACTGTTACATGTTAAATAAGCATTACATCATAGTGGTATACTTACCTTCCAAGACATGTTCTAGCTGATAGTACTGTTTTAAATCATACCTTCAAAAGAAGTGGGGCAGGATTCACGAAGGCTTGCACGGAGTCTAAGAGTAGAGTAAGACTCCATGCAGCCAACATGTCTGCTGAGCGATCCAGGAACAGTCGACAGGGACGTGCAAGAGAGCTCCTAAAACGACTCTTGCACTGACAGGGTTAGTTTATGCAAATTACCTCATTTGCTGCTAAAAGCTATGCAAATGAGGTAAATTTGCGATCCAGGAAACACTAACCTGTCCGAGTAAGAGTAGTGTTATTTGCAGAAATGTACTCGGTTGGCAACTGAGTACCGTTCTGCAAATAGCAAAACAGTGCCACGACAGCTCCAAATAAAGGATGCATCCAGTGGATGAAGCATGCCAATGGCCAAATATATGGTCATTGGCATTTTTATGTGTAGCAAAATAATAAAAATAATTTTTTTTCCCTCGATCTCCGATGTTTAAGCATAGTGCAGCGCCGTGCCAACCTGCAGCGCACTAAAAATCAGAAAATCAAATCTTAAAAAGCCACAAATATGGATATAATTCAAAATATTCATCTGCCATGCAAGTGAATGGCAGGCTGAAGACAACATGGCTACTGAGTAGGGGTTGCTAAGGGGGGAAGCTCAGTCTGAGAGATGTAACCAAGCATTAGTAGGCAATCCTATGCAAATGAGGATAAGGACAGTGAATCCCAATTTTTCCAGCTATGTGAACCATGTCCCTAGAGTGTAAGAGTAGGATAAGGGGAGTAACAGAGTCGAAGATGGGTGACATCATGAGGGGGTATGTATCTAAAAGACTGTAAGCTCATTGGAGCAGAGTGGCATGTGTTTGCTATGAGTTACTCAGGACTAAAAGAGGTGTGTCTACAGTTGTCTAAACTGAAACCCAGAAACCGAAGGTGTATGCCATGGCTATCACTAAAGTTTCTCGCAAAGCTGCTTACACTGTGTGTGTGCGTGTGCACGTGTGTGCGTGTGTGTAAACCCATCTAAGCCTGTGTAAGCTTGTGTAAGGCTGTCTAAGCTTGTATACATGAATGTGCACCCGCCTAAGCCTGTGTAAGCTTGTGTAAGCCTGTGTGCCTGTGTGCGCGCTTGGGTACACGTGTTTGCGCTTGTTGGCATGGTGCTGCCTCCTGTGGAAACAGAAAGGGAAAAGGAAGGAAAAGAAGTAGAAGGAAGTTAACCAAGGAGAATTAGCAGAGCTGCCAGGTGGAATCAATCAGAATCAGCCAATTACACAGGCAGTACACTATTCCAGCCCAGCCCAGCACTTAAAACTCTGCAAACAACATTCCCCCATGTTTTTCTCAGAAACACTGCAACACTGCAGTCAACAAAGAGAAGTGAAAACTTAAAAAGCTTAAACTCAGACATAAACATGTTAGGGGCTGCCATTGCTGTTATAAGGCAACATGGGCAAGATGCTGAGGGTGGTGCCATTGCGAATGCTGTTGAGCAACCCACAGTGAGGAGACGGAGAAGAGTGTACAGACCCAGGGTAACCTACCAGGGGCTACATGAGCTGGAGATAGTGGAGCACAATAGAGTGGACAGAGAGCTCCTGCAGCAAATTGTTGAGCTGTGCAGGCCATGCCTCACACACAGAACCAACAGAGGGGAACCCATCCCAGTGGAAACTAAGGTATGTGTTGGCCTAAGAATACTAGCAACAGGTACCTTCCAGAGACCAACTGGTGATATGATGGGGATTTCACAGGTATCAGCATCAAGGGTACTGCATCAGTTCCTGAATGCTATGTCAGCACATGTCGGTGATCATGTATATTTCCCCAATTCCCATGAGGTATTGGCCAGCAATATGGGTCTCTTCCAGCAAATAGCAGAATACCCTGAGGTAGTGTGTGCAATTGACTGCACACACATACACATCAAAGCACCAGCTGGTGAGCGGGGTAGGGCCTACATCAACCACAAGGGCTTCCACTCCATCAACTGCCAGGTTGTGTGTGATGCCCAGGACATAATACTGGATGTGTGTGCTGGCTGCCCTGGAAGCTACCACGATTCCCATATCTGGCATCTGTCACAGCTGTACCAGACATTTGCCAATGGGGACATCCTTGACAGTCACCTAGTGGGGGATGCTGGATATGCACTGGAGCCGTGGCTGATGACACCCATCAGAAATGCACACACACCTGAACAAGAACTCCATAATGAGGCACACGCACAAACATGAAATGTAATTGAGCATGTGTTTGGGATGCTCAAGTCATGGTTCCAGTGACTGGACACATCTGGTGGAGCCTTGCAGTACTCACCAACTACATGTACCCAAATTGTCATGGTATGTGCCATGCTACACAATATGATCCTGCGAAAACAGCTGAAGCAGGAACAGCATGGGGCAGGGCCAAACAGCCCCCCACCATTGCCAAGGTCTGCACAGGCACAGTGTGACTCGGAGGAGGAACAACCTGAGCCTGCCCCAGTAGGCAGAAGTAGGCGTGCCCAGTATGCCTTGTCCTTGGTAAAGAGGCAATGCATAGCACATACACTGTCTCAGTAGAAGCCATGGAAATTATACCTCTCTCTGACTCGCACATAAAATAAAAGGGATGCCTAACTTGACACTACCTGTTTCCAAACATGTATAGGCAGTATAGTATGTGCATCCGACATAGGCAGCCCTGCAGCACCAGCTGAGGCATGATTGCCATGTTTTAAGCAGTATAAAGCAGTGCTAAGCGGCTTTCACCAATATCTAGTATATGTAAACAAAATTGCTCGTGCAATGTTGGGCAAGGTCAGGGCAAGTTGAGCAAAGTCAGTTAAACATGCTTATATCTGCTTTACTGCTTCTTAAGCTGTCTGGTCTGGCCAGTATGAAAATAAAAAGCAGTGACAGGCCTTGAACCCAGGATACTGTGCATTATAGTCACAGTACTGAACCACTAAGCTATGATAGCATTTCAGGGTACAGACACAGCAGGACAATTGTACACTAATGCAAACACAAAGCAATGCTGTATCATGCCCCTAAAGAGTCAAATGGGTAACCTTCCCCGCACGCCTATGCAGACAGAGAACATCAGGCCAGGCGTTGTGAAGTGGGTTGTGTAGGCTATGAAGTCACAAGCTAATATACGTGACATTGGACGCTAAAATCTGTAGTACAGTAGTATGCCTCAAGCCAGTACAATAGGCAACAGTACAGACTGTAATGGTGTCCTGTACATAGCAGTGCAGGCACAGCAAATGTGTATAAGTGTCAGGTGAAACCCACATCCTATGTACACCCACAGTAACAATCCTGTGTGCCCACAGGTAGAAATGTACAAAGAATAGCTGTCCCCCCTGTATGTAGAAATGTTGATAAGTCTATGCAAAGTGTCTCATGGAAGCCCTGCAGGCACAGCATGATCCCTGTTGATCTATGACACAAAGGTGAGCCCTGCTGTAAAAATACAACTTGATTTACCATACACATATAGTATAAATGTGTATACTGTGTGTGCTCACACACTCCAACAAATGTAGTGGATTTCATTTAGCATCACACTGAAAGGTCATACTGGGCATGCTCACACACTTAAAGAAATGAAGCAAATGTCAGGCAGGAAGATACTGAAAGGTCATACTGGGCATGCTCACACACTTAGGCTAAATACGGATGTGATAATAAGGGATCTATGGACAAATGTGTATAGTCATCTCTACACATTCACAAAGTGGTCAGACGATCCTGCTATATGTTTACACAGACTGCCAAGGTCTGTGCATGTAGGTCAAAGGAGGTTGCCACTACTCAGCAGTCATCAGACCTGTCAGAGAGTACCACAACACACTTGCGATGAATGTGACTAGGCACGTTCAGCAGCTAGAAACACCAATGACATACCATAACAAGAGGATTACCGGCCTCAAATAGTTGCCCCATGCAACAAGACTGAAATGTAACCCAATCTGTACTCTGTTGCATACTGTCTACTCAGGAAATCTCTGCCCAACAGATAGGTCCATGTCATGGTTACACTCAGATCTGTTCTGCATTACAGGTCAATGGCACTAAATGTACAGAGCCAACATCCTGGCAGATAGGATCAGTGTTAACGTTACCCCCCTCTCACCCATGAAAGAGCACATGTCCATAATGGAAGACTGCAAAGTTGGTGTCATCACAGCTGCACAGGTAAAAAACACTCTCCAAAGCCAGTATCATAGCAGACATGGGACTACATAACTTCCCAGGCTAGTATCTACTTCCCTGAAGTAAACATTAGCATGGAAGGCCTGTGGCTGCTGATGTTTCCAGAGGACTGCAAACTAGGAGCCATCATTGTAAACACTAAAGATGTGGACATCCTACAAAAGGGCCTCACTGAGACAGATAGCTGTTGTCCAAGCCA
This sequence comes from Protopterus annectens, assembly GCF_019279795.1. Classification (NCBI taxonomy): domain Eukaryota; kingdom Metazoa; phylum Chordata; order Ceratodontiformes; family Protopteridae; genus Protopterus; species Protopterus annectens. The sequence goes on along the minus strand of NC_056725.1, from coordinate 1,595,673,934 downwards.
TGGGCTGTAGCTCAATGTCAAAAGGTGCATTATCATCACCTTTGTTAAAAACACTTTAGCCAAGAGCTACAACATAGGTGGTAGTATACTTCACACTGTAAGCATGACAAGAGACCCTGGGTCACAGGTGGACAGTGGATACAACAGTGATAAGCACAGTCCCACAGTAGTCAGGAAACCCTCTTATGTGGCACACCTCATCACAAAATGTGTCTCATGCAGAATAGAAGAGGACATTGTTCCCCTCTACTCACCACTCACTAGAACTATAAAAGAGTACAACGCCACTGCTGCTATGTACTTCACAAGACAACTACAACAACTGGAAAGCCAGCAGCAATACCTCACAAAGAGCATTAGTGGCCTGAAATACATGCCATACACAGACCATCGCAAAATGCTCCATCTGTACTCCCTTGCATATCACCTACTCAGAGGTGTTCACTGCCTAACATACAAAGCTATGTCAAACATAGAGCTTTTGGATATGATCTACGTAAAACACTCACAATCACTCTGACCTTTGGACCCAAGACCACGAGTAAAATACAAAAAGAAGGGGTGTAGCCATTTACTTTATGGATATCCACACCTTCAGTTTACTGGCACAGCATGAGGCATTGGAGACCATGCAAGTGCAACTAACATTGGGCAAAGCTTCCCATCAGATTGTAGCCTGCTACAGATCATGTACCTTGTCTCAGGAACCTCACTCAGTATTCTGTAGAACAATGGCAAATATAAAGGTCCTATCAAACACCATTATATGAGGAGATTACAACTACCCAAACATTGAGTGGGTGAATTACTTGTATACAATGTGCTTTGCCCAATGTGCCCTAGGGTTAAGCAACTCTAACACCCTGGAACAGCTGGTCAGCATGCCCACTAGAGGTGACAACATACTGGACATGATCATCACCAACATGGGGTACCAGTGTTCCACAACAGAGATAAACCCCCCACTGGTAATATCAGATCATTAAGTAATCACACTGGACATCCATATCCTGCCCCCCACACCCAGTCAATGAAACCACTGTGAAGACATTTGCAAAAGCAAACTGCACACTTCCCAAGAACAAAGTGGAACGTTCTGAAGACCCCTTGCTATAGGATAATGGTATGCAATCTGCAGAATTATTTACAAGTGGATCCTATGAGCATCTACAGGGATGCATGGAATGAGACATCACAAATAAAGCCAAGATGCACTCCTCCAAAAATAGGACAACAAGCAGGTGTTTGTAGTCCATAAATAAGCTAGACAAGAGAAGGAGGAAACGAACACATGATAGATCCAACTTCACTAAAGGAAAGGCATCACTGATCATTATCAGGAAGAAACAATGATCGCTCATAAAATAATCCAAGGAAGATTTCTAAAGACAAATAGCCAAGGAATGTAAGAATAACAACCACAAAGCCTTCGGTAGCTATACCAGACATGCTAGTGTCAAAGTTCAAATATGCTGTCAACTACTGAAAAAAGGAAAGACATACACAAAACCAACTTTCATTGCCCACACCCAGGGGGACATGTTCAGTGTAAACTCCCCCCCCCCAAAGGGCCTGTGTCCATCACAGAAGGATGCAGAGACCCAGATGTCATGGACATGCAGGTAAAGACAGCCCTCACCAAAGCTAAGAACATAGCATCAGTGTGACTGTATGTTGTCCCAGGCTGCGTCTTACACTAGGCCCATAAGGAACTACACGCTCATCTACATTCACTGTTCAGACTCAAGCGTACCACAGGCTATGTACCCAAAGAATGGCATACAGTAACAGTCATCCAGCTCCACAAAGGGTGTGCCAAAACAGAACCTGGAAACCATTGCCCAATATGTCTACTCAGCCGGGTCTACAGAGCTATTGAGCAAATTGTCATGGAACCCATACACTGAGACATTGGAGTTCTCCAGACACTGGACTCTACACAACTTTGCCTTGTTAAAGGCAGAGCCTGGCTCCCAAACCTAGTTGGCTTATTTAAAACAGTTACCATGAACATAGATGGAGCTGAAAGTAGTCCACACAGCCCACCTCACTAAGGGCTTACCACACCATTCCCCACTCTGTCATCATGGACAAGTGTACTAGCTTGAACATTAACAGCTATGTCACAGGATGAGTGGCCAAGTGGCTCACAGATCAAACACACATGTTCATAGTTGTGGGTGCCATGTCCATCTCTAAGCCAGTCACAAATGGCATCACACAGGTCTTGGTCCTGGGACCCCACCTGTTCAGTAGATACTGCTCAGAGGTATAGGCAAGCACAGCAGGTGTATGGCTGAACAGGTTTGCAGATGAATGGAAACTGTGGTCCATAATTGACTGTACAGCTGACACAGACATCCTCCAGAAGTGTCTTACAGAGACAGATACCTGGTGTCAAAACAATGCCCTCAAGCTGAATGGCAAAGAATGCATAGTCATCCCCTTTGGGTAATACAAAGTGCACACAAATTACCACATAGGTGGTATACCAGCATGTACGGACAAAGTCATAATGGCCCTGGGGACACAGGTAGATAGTAAACTCACCTTTGATGATCACATGCCCAAAGTGTTTAGACATTCCTTCAATGTAGGCCATCTAATGTTGCCTAATGTAACCTACTTCGTATAGTCTGATGATGTCACCAAACTACAAATAAACCTGTGGAAAGGATAGTTTCCAGTGATGTGTATAGTGCATCATGTTAATGTGTACTCCTGCAGTATCATGAAGTAGTAAGGTAGGGGTTTGAATCCTGCACTGGGCAAGTGTGTGTGTTTGTGTGTGGTCTCCTTGGGAAGGAGTAGCCTTTTAGGAGAGTAGTGAAACACCTCAAAAGTGGTAAACTAACCTTTGTCAAGTCTGAACTCAATGCATACTCCTCTAGTATCATGAAGTAGTTAGGTAGTGGTTTGAATCCTGCACTGGACAACTGTGTTTTTTAGGAGCATAGTGAAACACCTCAAAAGTGGTAAACTAACCTTTGTCAAGTCTGATGATGTCACCATCCTACAAATATACCTGTGGAAAAAAAAAACTCCTAGTAATATGTATAGCGTGTCATGTTAATGCATACTTTTCTAGTGTCATGAAGTAGTTAAGTAAGGGTTTGAATCCTGCACTTGGGGAGTGTGTGTACTTTATGTGTGTGACACTGTTGGTCAATGTGTAGTGGGTTTTGCTTTTACTACTGTATGACATATCAGTATGCATTGCACATGTGAGCTAGCTGTGTGGCAAATACATATACGTACATGTTACCTCAATGATTGCATGTGTGGGAACCCTGCTTTCTCCAAGAACACAGCTGTCATCCTTGCCAGACTGTGCTGCTGCTTCCCAGACCTTAGGTCACATCTGTATGCTTGTGACAAGCCCAGCCACTGCAGTGATCCCTGGCCTAGGTCATCTGTGTCACACAAAGTCATTACAGTTCCTATTGGAATGTGTGAGTGAGGGTCTATGGCCGAGGTATATGTCAGACCTGTTCAAACGCAGCAAAGTCTGTCAATGATGACTATTTATAACAGGTGTTGAACATCCTTTGTGGATATGCATGCAGACCCCTTATTGCTTATGTGATCCACCGAGGGATCTCAAAATACCTTTGGAAATGTGATTAACAAAGGACAGATGATGTAATACTTGGTTGCATGTACACATCGGTACCTGTTCATCATGTTGTTGGCTACTACCTATGTGGTACTGTGGGGATAATATGTTCCGTAAAGGTGGATGACTATGCTTAGTTTGGCTTATAGCTTTCCAGCATGGGTTTGACAACAGGCATCTGTATGATACCCTTGTGCAGGATATGTGTGTCATCTGGAGTATGCATTATAGGCCACAGTATGCATTACCAGACGTGGACGGACATATCCCTACTGTGATTGCTTGTACCTAAGAGAACTATATGCCAAACAGGAGTGGTGTCAGTAGTGGGTGCAGGTGAATACCTGTGGTTACTGGCATAGTATAGTACCTGAAGGATCCAAATGTTGCTGTGTGTCCTACATCTGTGTGTCGGTTGTCAAGACATCATCTAATGATTGGTTATGGTCAGGCTGTGGAAGGGATGTATACTACCAGAATGCAAAACAATGACAGATAGTAACAGTATCACCCACAGCATAGTGTCAAACCATGTCATACACACATGTGTAGTCGGGTTCTGGAATGTGTGTAGTACAATGCATACTGGCCATCAATAGAAACTATGGAGTGTTACTGTATAATACATAGCATGCCACCCTGGCCATGTGTCCACTATGCACGTACATGCAGACAGTGCACCTCCACCATGTTCACAACTGTACACCTGCAAATCTGTGCTACACACATCCCACACATACAGTCCACTCTCTAATACATGCTGCCAATACTGCACACATCAGCCACGTGGCACATGGCTGGACAATACACAATTGGAACCAACACTGGTGTAAACAACACTACAATGACAATCATAGCTTTAATGCATCAAGCCTGCTCAGCTACACCTTCAAGCATATCATTACACTCTACTGCTGACAACATGCTAACATTGATATACTGCTATATAGACACCCTGTGCATCAGCACCATGGTAGCCTGTTCCTGCATTGATGTTACAGATGACAGGAGGCGACACAGGTTTCATCATATGTACAGGGTGTGTTGTTGGTTTGCCAGAGGCCTACAGTGAGCCATCCACTTGACATGTATATGTGTGTGTGCGTGTGTGTGTGTGTGTGTGTGTGTGTGTGTGTGTGTGTGTGTGGGGCAAGAATACTGGAATGGGCCAATGTTGTTGTAATGTGTGTGGGTATGTGTTAGCCCTAGGTGTCTGGAGTATGTGTGTGTGTCTGCATGCACACAGTTCCACCATGTGGCTGCCATATATGGGTATTTGTGGGACAGCCACAGACTGTACCTGCAAGGCTTAACAGATCACCATCTCTGGACACAGATATGGTAACTGTGCCTGGCAGGGGTGCTACTGACACAATCAGGTACTACGCCAGACTGGGTACTATCCCCAGAGGTGGATGGATGTACACTGGACACAGGTCCCTGCTGGGACTGTCCAGAGCCACGTGCACATGGTCTTCTAGGATGTTCTATGGACAGCCCACCCCCAACATTGCTGGAGCTGGTACTGGCACTACGGGAGTGGCTGTGGCTTGAGGGACATCCGCGGTGACTGCCAGCTGCTGATGTTGCTGGCATACATCCACATCGACATCTCAACTGTCCCGCACTGTCCTGACACATGGACATGACATTGCAGAGGATATCTAATGTCTCTCCCCAACGTCTATCAGTGACCTCAGTGTAATGATGGATGGCACCTGCTAGGTAACGGATACTGTCAATGATGGCGGTATGTGCCCTCTGTGCCCTTAGTCCCTGTCTGGTGTACCGTTCCATATGTGCCTGTGCCTCCATGACAGCCTGGAACATGTGTGACGTTGTCAGATCTGTGGCATGTCTGCCAGTGGCATGATGAGCAGCAGTGCTCCTACGAGAACCCCTGGACATCTGCCTATGTGGTACCCTTCCAGACATCTGGGTATGGCTGCTGTGTTGGGATGCATGTGCCATGGATACCACACTGTACTGGCCAATGCCAACTGTACGCTGTCCCTCAGCTATGGGCATTGGTGATGGATGTATTGGCAGTATGACTGTATGCATGGATGGGGTGGACAGCTGTGTACTGTTGATTGGTGGCCCAACAACAGACCCTGGCAAACACACCTGTGCCTCCATACACCTATCTTCATTATCGCTATGTGGCTCAGTGAAATTAGTTTCCCTGCTGCAGTGAACCAGCCCTAACACAGCACCTGTGGGAGGAAGACAGGAAACACACTTTACGACCTGTACATGATGTTGGCACATATGCACACATGCACACATGCACACATGAACACATGAACACATGAACACATGCACACATGAACACATGAACACATGAACACATGCACACATGAACACATGCACACATGCACACAAATACACTCCTCACTACATCAGATACCCACACACACCACCAGCAATCCAAAACATACTCAATAGTGGTTGAAGGTGGGTTACAGTATCACAGGGCAAACAGTCATATCACACATGTCAGCATGCAGAAAATTTGTTGCTCAAGACCATGCAGTGCGAGTGTAGACAGCCCTTGTTAATAACAGTATACATGGCTTTGATGCATGTGTGTTGTTGTTCAGTGATTGGCCTCACCCTGGAATGCAATGTGTACATGGACACAACATTGCTGTGCAAGTATTAAAAGGTCTGCAATGTCCTGTGCACCATCACTCACAGGTATACATACCATGGCTGGATGTGTATCTGTGTGTCACATAGATATCCATTTCTGATTACAGTGTCTGTGTCTGTAGCAGATAATTGTGGACACAGGTTTAGCACATGCATGCTATGTATACACACAGGATGAGTGGTGCATGTATACATGATGGAATACCATTGCTCAACATGGCCATTGTACAGTGGTTATGGTGAGTGTAGGACATATTGTGGACATACCAGTGCCAGCCATGACATGGCATGCTACAACATGACTGCAACATTGAACATCACACATACCCAATGTGTGTCATGTGACCTATACACTCAATAGCATTACAAGACATATATGTGTCACTTTGTACAAATGGTGATTGCTATGCATATTGTATATAAGTGCATATGTTTGCACACACACAACATTGAAGTGCATAGCAATGACTGCTATGTGTAGTACTGTGGTCACTGTAACTGGATGGGGTGTAGTACCATGAGCCATCATCATCATGCATCATGTAATCACTCAAGGCTACTAATGTGTGCCAGACCGCCACCTAGCATACTGTACCTGAACTGCAGTACCGTGGCTACATTCACAATTACACAGCCACTTGTTACATGGGTTTGTAAGGTGCCCAATAGGGAGCATTGCCTAACATGAATGTGTTATGTGTTGAAGAGTGTTGCACAGCCCCATGATAGGCCTCTACCCCTCAGGTATATTATGTGTGCTGTGTGGATGACATGTGGGATACTGAAGTGTGACCTTACAGCGGGTGTCTGGATATGCCATGTGTAGCATGGTAAGGTGTACTGCGTATGACAAAGTTGTGTATGTTGCGTACATGTATATCAACTATGCCTATCCAATGTCCAGTACGATGTTGCCACAATTGTGTGTGATGCTCTGTGTATTGCATGTGATTGAGCAGCTACTGACATTACTGAGATGTGCATAGTCTCACAGCAAATATGCACAGCATGCATTATGCGTAGATGTGTTACATGTACATGGTCTACACATCACCTATGACATGCACATTTCATTAGCAATATTACATTTATAACACACTCACCAGCATTGACCGGCTGCCTTGCTGTCACACCAGAGGGACCTACAAGAATATGAGACAGTTTGTCAGTAGCCACAACTGTGGCATTGCTACTGTGAGTTTGCTAAACTACAGTAGTACAACAGTCGACAGTCACAGGCGTACAGATTATATTCCACATATCAGTATTGCACAACACTAGGCAGCACAACTGCTAAACACACAGTACACATTTCACATATGCATAATCTACCAATACAGGTAACAGTAGTCTATAGATAGGACATGTTACCTGCACGCTCCATGTCAACATGCTGGGTGGCTCCGGACTCCATGATGACACATGTATGTTGCTGTTCTTGTTGTTGGCCAGGAGCCACCATGCTTATGAGCAGCTCCTCCACTCTGGTGAAAGGGGGATGAATGGCTACCCCACCACCTGTGGCAAGCTATTGTCTACGGATATCAAACGCATGCCGCCAGACATGTCTAATTAAATCACTGCAGTGATGGCGTACCTGCTCATATGTCCGGTTATGCATGCCTATGTCATTTACCTGAGAAACAAGATCTTGCCACAGTGCAGTCCGCTCATGCTGGTCCTGGCTGGTTCTAGAGAACAGCAGGGTGTAGTGCTGCACCAGGCTGCTGTGTATTTCCTGTTCCTCTGCAGCTGTATAACACGGGTTGCATTGGTGGGCCATGCCCCTGGAAGACAATTAAACAATATGTGTGAGCAAGTCATGTGGCACACTTAACATTCTAAAGTACAGATATCAATTAACTACCATATATAGCATCCAATTGGTTGTCAAAGGATACACATGTTCAATACCACATATTAGTGCTCAGGCCACAACTGGCTGACAGTGTCTGGCATGCTCTATATATCAAACCATGTTCTGCACAGCAGCAAAGAGAAGCCAGTATGTAAGACTATACACCAGTACATGGCACACTGTATGTGACACAATGCACCACCTAGCCACAGGAGGTATATATCAAGCTAATGCATAAAGAAAGATGTCATCCATTGCAATGAATGTAAAGTACAGTTACAGTATTACCAGTATACCACCCTAGTCGTTGATGCCAAACCCCTGCCTAACATATGTGCACAGTTTTTATTATAGGTGGCATACTGCTGTACTAGACTACACATGTTGCTAAATACACATGTATACCCTGCAACACACATATGATTGAGGGCATGGTACAGGCATAATTACACACACATCAGACATACATACAACACACAAATGTATGCCAACCCAGATGAGCTTTACCTGTGTACCATACAGTACTGTGTGTCACTACTTACAAAACCTTATGCCTGAGGTATTTAATCTGTGAGGACTACAGGGAACACACAAAACAGTGTTTCCAAGCAATGTGAACATACACCATACTGTACTGTTTAGGCCTACAGCTTCAGGTAGTACTACAGTTCATATGGGAGTTTGATTCACCAGCAGTACCACTCACTAAGCATACATGTATTGCTTTAGCCTACAATGGGACACCACAGTCGACAACAAGGGACTACGTCACCATATGCCATACTACTTTTTCTGCCTAGCAATAGCATACACATCTTTTGCTGGGATCACAGCTAGGACACAAACTACCATGACAGAAACAATTTCACACTAAGCTATCACACCTTTACAGACCTTGCACACATTCACCAACACATTCACCATCACACTCAGTCAACCTCACATAGCAATTATTGCACTAAGTACATGTGTGTGTGCATCATGTCATAGGTAGGTAACACACTATTGGCCCTAGGGCCTACAGCAGCATAGCAATACGCTACCCTGGCCTTTGACACACATGTAATTTAATTTCACTTGCCCCTGTCAACCAGAGCCACAGAGGTCATTCCCGGGGTGTATTTCCTATCTCCTAACCAATCATCAGGAGTAGTTATGACAACTGCTAATGAGGAGCTTTGTTTACTATTGATAGGTGGTTTGTTCCAGAGTATGGCATGTCTCTGAGATGGGAATATATCCCTCCAGCAAGTGCTGTTTAGTGAGCTGACAAGGTTTAGAGCCCTAGAGCATGTATCTCGGAGGGATTGTAATATGTTTACGTGGAGGATGTCCAACAGCTATGGGTGTGACATAGCTCTATATGTTAGGCAGAGGTCACCTCTGGGTAGGCCATATGCAACACAGTCTAGCTGTGGTTTTGTGAGTCGGTCTGCATAGGGCATCTGTTTGAGGCTGGTATTACTCTTTGTGAGGTATGTCTGTGGCCTTTCCAGTTGCTGTAGTTGTCATGTGAGGTACATACCACATGGGCATTGTACTCTATAATGGGTTTTCAGTGTGATGAGTAGAGGGGAACACTGACCTATATTTCCCTAGATGACACACCTTTTGTGATGACGTGTACCATGTAGACAGATTACATGACTAGTGTGGCACTGTGATTATCAAAGGGGAGGCTACTGTCCACCTGTGTCCCATGTTCCCTTATCACACCTTCGGTGTTAGGTAGACTACCACCTATGTGGTAGTTAATGGGTACAGTGTTTTGGCAAGAAGGGATGGCACTGCAGTGTCAACACTGAGCTTCAGTCCATGCCTTGGTCACCAGGCACCTGTCACAGTAAGTATGACCCCGTGTCTCTCTCTCTCTCTCTCTCTATATATATATATATATATATATATATATATATATATATACACACACACATACATATAAACATCCATTGCTGTACATATAGATGTACATATAGGCACATATACAGTCCATTTTTCATGGTGGGAATATCAGTTATGTGACAGTTGTGAGATATACAGTTATGTAATTATATTGCACAGTGTTGTGCAGAATGCATTGAAGGTGTCCTCAGCCCATGTAGCTTTAACAGGCCTCACTGGCTGAAACACTGCAAAACTGACAAATCATACCCACAGCGTTTAACCACCACATGTCATATACCAGCACTGCATGCTGTTTTCTTTGCCACACACTACAACCTACATAGAAATATGCACATAACAACCTTCAACAATATATATATATATATATATATATATATATATATATATATACACCCTTCACAAACAGTTGCAGTATGTCCCTTGCCATATGCACATATACAGATACATATAGATACATACTGCTGCCACATATGGATGATTCACAGTATGTAGAGTACTCTTCAAAAACATCTACTACATGCCAGCAAATACATATGTGTTACATACCTTTCCTTTGTATTTCTCTGTTCCATCTGTTTTTAAAGGAAATAGTTTTTTATTTAATTTATTTTTGGGGGGGTTTCTCTGTCTGTTGATGTTGCTCTTTCTTTTTCTGTGTCTGTCTGTTTCTGTCTCTTTGTCTTTGTCTGTGTCTCTGTCTCTGTCTCTCTCTCACTCTTGCTCTCTCTCTGTTGCTGCAATGATATTATTGCATGTGTGGACAGCAAGTACAGCCTGCTTTTCTAGGTATCTGCACATGTGCATGTGATGGCCTCTGCACCAATTGGTGCCCACCATTTAGTAATTGCATGCAGCCTGCTGTGTGGTAATTGCAGTACTCACTGTCATAGCAGCCCACTGCTATAAAATGCTAAGTTAGGTAGGCGTAGCCCTTTCAGCTTTCCAAAGTGGGGCCCATGCTTGTTTGCTGTGGACACCGTTGTGTCAGTCAGAAGGTTGGTATACTTCTTATATCTGAAGCTAGGGTTGTAGCCAGTGATTTGCATGTTGTACTTAAACCTGAATGTTGCTGCTTCTAGTACACACTTGTCAGTGTAGCATTTTACTCACCCCTCCAAATGCTAACACATGATACATGGGAGTATGTACTTTCTTTTCTAATTAGACAATTAACTGCTACACAAAAGTAGTTATTGCAATGTATTTTCTGGCACATGAACTGTTTGTGAACTACTATACTGTAAATATTAATTTACTCACTTCTGAACAGTTTGTGTTGACATTAGCACAGGCTGCTCAAGACAACTGGACAAATTTCAGTACTGAGTATGCCTACCTACATCCTTGGTAGAGCCTGAATACACAGGTATATTGTTCTTTTGGGTAGGGGTGCAGAAGTACAGAGAGCATTATTTATTATTGTGTGATGTTTATCTTGCTGAACATACAGGGTTGCTGTGTACTTGTTAGTCTATCAAGGCAAGTAATCTGTCTGCGTAGCTCCCACTTGTGGACATATCCAGGAGGTAGCCAGAGGTTAGCCTATTATTCTTTGTCTGTGCACCACATCGGTCTTTTCTGCACTGGAACAATGACATTGTCACAGTTGGTTGCTACCAGTACATGGCTACATACTTTGATATTTCTGTGTTGTACTCCTACATAAGGGTATGCTTGTGGGACTCCTTCCAAAGCTATTTGCAGAGTGTGTAACAGCAGACAAGCTGATATGCCTGTGTGTTTCTGCCTCTGCCAGGCCTCTGATACACTCAGGTATATGTTTGAACAGCCTCAGGGAAAGGTACATATAAGTGAGGTACACCTGTAATATATTACAGACATTAAGTTGAGACTGTGAGAGAATCAGAGCATATGTATTAATACACCTTTTCTGATGTGCAAGCAGTGTCTACTCTTACTCATTGACATTATTCATTAAGTGTAATTTCCCACTTTTCTGCCTAACGTCAGTACTTTTCAGAGGGATTCAGAGGGATACAGCTAACATTTGTTTACGAATCAGGGACATCCCTGACAAGCAGTCACAGTTGGGAAGTATGGCCTCTGCCCTATTCAAATATGCCAGTGTTTATCCTGCTCTGATACTGTGTGGGGTTTGTAAAGTGCTACTGTAACATTATTTCCTGCTAGAATGGCTGGTTCTCTTTTCACAGTCATGTCATGCAATTCCACAACAACTGCTGGTAAAGATCCACAGAACAAGATTTGTGTTATAGCATTCCTATTTTCCCTTTAGATTCACTCATTGTAATGCATGATATATTTATTACAGCACCAACTTGTTGTATGTCTACTGTGGCTTAGTGGTACTTCATGCTGTGTAGTGTGTCCAAAATCCGGGGTTCGAGACTGACAGAGGTGTTTTATTTTGCTGCTCAGCAGAAAAAGGGCCCCGCCATGCAGAGTGACTAAGGCACTTTTAAGCAGTTGTAAGCAGGTTTGCGTGAGTTTGCGTGACGCTTAGCAATACTTAGCTAAACGCACACAAGCGCACACTCGCGCAAACCCACTAACTACTGCTTAAAAGTGCTTACTCCCGCTAACCCCTGCACTCATTTCTTTGAAAGAAAAGAAAATGGGGAGATAGGAAAGTGGTGAAAAAGGGGCACAAAGAGGGAAAGACAGTAGGAAAAATAGCTTGGGATGTGCAGGATGGGTGTAGGGAAGGTCCATAGCTGCCCATTTCTTTAACAGCAACAGCTGTGCTTATACTAATAATTTGGATGGAATTTTGAAACCTTCCACCCCTGAGAGAGGGGTGAGGACAACAAAGTATGTTGTACTGCCAATAAAATATCAGTTTATGTGTCCAGCTGACATGTGTGCAAAATGGGCAGCTATGTATGGGGCGGAATTTTTTTGTGGGAGCAGATTGCCCATTTTTTTTTTCAGGGGAAAGTGGTATGTGGGGTAGGGGAAGTAGGTATATTTGGGGAGGTAGGTTGGGGAGGTAAACAGACAAGACAAACATGATGCATGCAGGGGTGGAATATGACACATGGGGTGGGTGAACACCATTGACGGGGAAGGGTGTTTGGAAATCGCAAGCCCATGCACTCACAGATGGCAACAGTGGAACTGAGATCCCCACCCATGGGCAGTCACCACTGCACCTTCACAGCCCGGAGGGTGGCTGTGCTGGGGGCTGTGTAGGAGGGGCAGGCTCACCCGTGAGTCACGGGACTCTTGCCTCGAGCTGACATAGAGGATCAGTGACTGAAAGCTTGATCTCCCTATGCACCACAGCCCGGACCATTCGGAGGGTGATAGGTGGCCCTCCTCCAGCCACGCTTGCATGGGGGGATGAGCCCCATACCCTGCAGTGCTTCCACCCAAAGGTGGCACAGGGCCACTGGAGGGGGAGGTCCTGGGCTGGGCACCAGACATGCTGGTGCCAGGTGCCATTACCAGCTGAGGTGGGAGAGGAGGATCCGCTGGGACCAGCCTTCCCATACGTTCTATGTTTAGCAGGATTTAATGACAATATGGGTTAGTAACAGACAACAGCATTCCAAATTAGTTGTAACAGCATGCAGTAGTATTCCCATTAACCCAACACACAAGAATTCCAACAGTTGAACAGCAAGAATAACACATGCATATTTAGAACAACTGTGGACATTCCAACAGCATGCAGGGTTGATTGGTGGCAACAGGCCACCAAGTTTGTGCTATGTAAACAGGGCACATGCATCAAAGTACATGCAGATATTTATAAACCAATAGGACATACGTCCCAACAAAGTTTTTCAGATTACACATACCCATTCAGGTGTGGAATGGCATTACTTATGACCATAAAGTAGGGTGTAAAAAGATCACTCCATTAACAACTTGTATATACTTATAACTTTACTCTACATTCCTGCTGACTGCAGGTATATATCCCCTACATGTATTATTACATTAGGCAGTGCCCATTAAATTGTGAAATGGGTTTTGATAGTTGTTTATATACCTGACCTGTATCTGACATACAAACTGTTCAAGATGCAGATGTTACTGCTACATATTTATACATTTCATTTATATTCATATATCTACATATCTGGCTGTCTTCAGGTGACATTATCAGCTGCATTTAAACAGACCCCTACATTTCCTAGCAGCACACTGACATTTGTGGGAAACACAATCACAAGCTACTCATGTGCCAGATTAACCTGCACATGCTAGCCATGAACCAACAGTTGAGGACTGTATATATGCTTAAGAGCTACTGGCATTCCCATCATCCACTTTATATGGACCTACACAAGTGTGGATTGACAGCACTTAATACAACTGCACTACTTCCATAATGCAAGGGTACAACAACATATCAAAGAAAGTGACACGGACACAGTCCAGGAATTATACCTTTATTAATTACATTACACACTTTTATAGTGGCTCTCTCATTCATTTCATATTTTGGTGCATGCAGAATACTTTATTCCAGACTTATTATACCTTTATTAATGGGTTACAACACTTTTTCATGCTCTCTCACTTATTTTATATTACAATACATGCAGAGACTTTATGCAAGACTTATTATACCTTTATTAATGGGTTGCAGCACTCTTTTTCAGGCTCTCTCACTTATTTTATATAATAATACATGCAGAATAATTACTAACCTGCCTGGTGGTGCAGCCTTAGCAGCCTTTCTGCATAGGCTTGCCGATTCGCAGCACGGACACCTTCAGCTGTGAAGTAAATGAAGGGATATTGAGACATACCTATCCATTATATAGACTACAATAGCATTTCTTACATACTTCATTCCATGTCTGCCTACTCAGTAGCGGGGCATCTTGCATGTCACGGGCCTCCTGCATCCATTGGTTCAGTTGGTCCTGCTTTCATCTCTTCAGGTCTGCATGGTGGTGACGGACCTGCTCACCAGTCCGAGGGACACCTGTGGCACTGATGAGATCATGAGCTAACCGGTTCCAAGCCTCCGCTTTGTACTCCGTCCCTTGAAACTGGCCCTGCAGGAGTCTTGACTCATGATGGTGGACAAGGAGCCAAACCATGTATTTTGACTCCTCGATGCCCCACCGTTGTGCTCGAAAGCAAGTACCCTCTCCAGCACCGGCCATTCTGACTGCAGATGGGAGCTACAACCAGTTATGGTGAGTATTCCCGCCTATGGAGATTAAATATGCCTCATTTCCCGCACTTATTTGTGATTGGCTGTTTTTGAAAATTCTCAGCTAACAGCAAACCTGCTTAGCAATGGTTAAACTTCCATTTATAAGTATATGTATGTTAACAGTGCATGTTTATGCTAAGCTGTCATGGCTTAGTGGTTCAGTACTTTGATTATGGTGCACAGTGTCCCGGGTTCGAGCCTTGTCATTGCTTTTTATTTTACTACTGTCCAGACAGACTAGGGGGTGTGGCTGTGCTTAGGTGACTTTGCTCAACTTTGCTTTATGTTGCTCCACGTATCCCGACGTTGCCCGATGGTGCGCAGGATAGCACGGTGCGCAGCTCCGCACAAACCTATTGTGCTAGGTAAAGCGCTGCTTAGCTATGGGCAACTATATTGCGCTAGGTAAAGTGCTGCTTAGTTATGGGCAACTATATTGCACTGGGTACAACGCTACTTAGCTATGGGCCACTATACTGCGATGGGTACAATGCTGCTTAGCTATGGGCAACTATACTGTGCTGGGTACAACGCTGCTTAGCTATGGGCAACTATATTGCACTGGGTACAACGCTGCTTAGCTATGGGCAATTATATGTCAATATCCTTAATGCTGCTCACCTTCTTATATTTATATATATACATTTTGTTCACTAATACATAGGCCATTTCAATGCTTTTTACTAAAATTTCATTCATATATGTCAGGAATTATTTTATATACTAATTTGAAACATAAAATAGAAAGAGGAGTGGTGAGACTAGAACCGGGAACGCCTCCTCTTTGTGTGAAAGCTCTACCTCTACGCTATTGGGCTTAATTTGCATAAGCATTTCTTATTATGCTCTTTAATGTCGAAATTACTAACTGTAGCAAAGCAATGGGCACACCCGCACAAACACACGCAAATACGGGCAGCTATATCGGGAATTATAAAAAAAAATAAAAAGTTTACATTTTACAATTACAAAGAGGTTTAGTACGTGGGGATGTGTAGTGTTTGCTATGTATACATTTCAGCGAACTCGCTCATTGCACTTGTCATTTTCACATTTATATAGTTGCAGGGGCGTGGATATTTGGACTGCTCGGCGGTCTGACACGCCCCCTGCAGTCTTACACGCTCCGTGTTCCAGTTGAGTCACTGCACCCTCATGAATATGCATGGCGTGCTGATGTCTTCCTCTTAGACTGCCGTTTCTGTGTAAGACTTATTTAGTCTTACACGGAGGATTAGTGAATCCCTGCCATGGTTTAAAATGGATTAGTAATAAACCCATATGTAGAACAGGAATACAATTTTTGCTTACCTTTACTTATGCAGATATGAGTAAAGATTTTGAAAATTTCAAAAATGCTTTGCTAACAGCTAAAGCATGAAAAAGTGTGAAGGAAAATATTATTTACAAATGTATCTGTCACACAAAACATGATTGGATTGAATCATATAAACATATTTAAGCATGCAGATGAATCGACAGTAGAAGAAATTTTATAACACTGTATTTCATAGGTTCTGAGGTATATACTAAGTTAACAACTACTAGGGCCTTTATAAGCTAAGCCGTGCAATCCAAATGTGACCCACAAGTTTTATTTTTTAGACATTTATGTAGTGGCTGATTTTTGGTAAAGACATAATTTATTAGTTGCCTCTGTCCATCAGAGACATAGATGCCAGACCAGGGGTGAATTTTTGATTTCCCTTCCACTGGTCCAAGTTATGCTTAAATACAGTTAGGGAAGGACTTTGCTTCACATGGATTGGGAACCTATTCCTGAGAATAGAAATTCTCTGCAATACAAATCTGTCTCTCCAACATCTCATTTATGTCACAAGCAAAATTTAAGTCTTTGGATCTAGTAGTTCTGATGCTGTTTGCTTTGCAGATGTACAAAAGGTTAATCAAAACAGAGCCCAAGGATGGCTTCTATGTCAGGCGTAGGTCACATCTCAGTAGTTTGTATGAGACCAAGCTTAGAGATAGAGCTTTGAGGCAATTTGCATATTACATTGTGAGACCAATAATAGAGATAGGGTTTTGAAGCAATCCTCATAGGACATTGTGTTTATTCAATAGATTTTTTTGTAAGGATCCTTTGTGGACCCTCTCTGTTATCAGTTTGTTTTTCTCTCTGTTATCCAATATGTGTCAAATTCTGTGCTCTTTATCCAGCAACCACTTGTGATGGCAAGTAAGTGGGTCATCAGAAGATAATCTAACATTAACTTGATCAGTCATAGACTGTTCTTTCACGTGACAAGGCATAAGGTCATGCAAATCAACACCGAGTCTTGCTGAAAAAAACACTTTAAATGCTTGTACCATCCCTCCACCATTTTCTGTGTTTGCGGCAAACCTGATGAATGTATGTCAAACACAGGTCAAAAGCTTGGTGGGAACACTGGTGGTAACCTAGGTGGTGATGAAATACATGTTGTAAATTTTCTTTTCCTCTCTAATGCATGGTATTGTTCAAAAAAGACATAACGCCAATAGATAACATTAGAGCTACTTTAGCTAATTGTGAAAATGCTTTACGAACGTCACCAGCAGATAGAAAAGCTAAAGCTAATAATTGTTTAATAAATACTTTGACTTTAGTGTAATCGTGTAATGATTAAATGTTCAGTATTAATATTTTGAAGGTTAATGTGGTGTCTATGTTAATACATGACTTTCTTCTCCAGTTATAGAGGCATATCATTTTAGGTGTTTCTGGCATCTGGCATTAAACACACGTAGTCTTAAAGTGGACATAGCTTAATATGCACTCTGCTGTGCACTCTGCTCTCCTAACAAAGATAAAAAAGAAACTTTATCATTTATTGCTAATTTAGCCAAGCAGTTTTTTTTGGCTGAAATGATGACCATGTTTTATAAACAATTATAATTTTACATGCTGTATTCTCCAAGATTGTTAAGCATGGACATATTATTGAGAATAATTGCCTCTTTGGCAAGCTGTTGTACTGTCTGGCCTTATCAGATATTTCTTCATTTACTGTAATAGCAGTTGGAATTTCTATCACAACAAATTCATTAGACAAGTTAATAACGTCTTTTGATTCTTTAAACATCCTTTCAAGTGTAGTTCCCCCAGATCACTAATAAGGGCCATTGTTATGATCACAGCATTTTCACTTATTTGTGATTTCATTCTAGTTCGAACAGTGCTAGTTTGCTGAATTTTATAGCCTCGTGAACAAAATCTTCTAACACTGCTTTGATTACTGCTAGGTAATACATTATAGAGAATCTGTCATAATTAAATCTTTTTAAGTGTGCTTTTTATTCTCTAGAAGCAGAGCTGTAGGTCATTGTATACTTTCTGTATTTGTGAAGTGCACTCAGTGACATTTACATTTTAAACAAGTTCTATGCAGGGAATTTGACCACCACTTAAAACTCTACATTGTTTTCCTTAGTTTAAGATGCTTCCTGTGAATTTTAGTCTTATACAATATACTTTCATTTAGTGCTATTTTATACATCATGTCATATCCACTTTCATTAGCTGGATTATATTGACATCTATCTGTATTTCTCCAGGGGCTTAAATCTTCATTGGAATACACTATTGTTACCTTTTCAGAATCAGTTATCAAATCAGTATCACTGCACTGCCTGATAGCAGCTCTGCTATTAATATCATCATTGTATGTAGCTGAATTCCTTAATTGAATAATATCCCGGACATTTATTTCAATATTCAGGTGTTGTTCTGTGCCTGTACTCTATAAACATACCTTACTGACTGCAATTTCACCTTTTTGTGATACACTTAGATTGCCTTCTACTTCTGTCTCAGTCTGGGTTATTACAGAAATACTTCCAGTAACAACTTTGTTTACTGCATTCTAGCTAACTCTTTTGGCTTTTCCCAGTTAGGGGTTGCCACAGCGGAACTCCCGTCCGCTCATGATTGGCAGTGGATTTTATGGTGCTGAGTTGCCAGCCCAAGGCCCAACTTTCAACGAAGGAATGCCCAATTACACTCGCACCTACCTGCATGTCTTTAACGTAACTTGACCGCGGAAAGGACGGATGCATCCTTATAGATGAAGGCATGCAGGATGAATTGTTCCATTAGGTCTTGAGAAAAAAAATTATAAAACTTTTTTTATTATTATTACACAGTGGTGTAATTCTAAATAACTTTTAAAATTACTATTGTATGCTAACACTTCTTTCCTTTCTATCTATCTATATATATATATATATATATATATATATATATATATATGTATATGTATATATATATATATATATATATATATATATATATATCTTCCTTTGTCTCTCACTCTCTCTCTCTCTCCATAGATATATATATATTTATATGTATACATATAGATGGAGAGATGATACTTTATACCATCCTGTTTGCCTTCTCCTGCCTTTTTGCATATGGTAATATACTTTGTAAGGTATAAGTCTATATATATCCAAAACTGATTAAAACATCCAACTATGCAGTCAGAATTTTTAAAAATAAAATCATGGCAGCATTGTTTTTTTCAAAATGCCCTTTCTGTGGCATAGAACCTGCATTATGTACCCCCAAAGTACTTATGCTGAAGTATGCAATACCGGTAGTGACACTTGGCTCCTCCCACAGCACTTTACTCTAAATGACATTAAATGAGATCATAGATTTAGCATTCTGGTTGTCCAAAGGGGGTGTCACTGACTGTTACTTCATATAGTAAAGTGGTTATTAGTCTTTGTGAGGGTTATTCTATTTCTTCCTCATTGGTCTTTTGATAATTTAATATTAATTGATGTCCCACTTTTGCCATGGACTAACTTAAAATTGGCAATTACTCACAGTGGTCTCTCAGGATGAGGAGCTCTCTCAGTTGTAAGACTTCCATTTGCCTTACTGTGTCAGATGAAGCTTTTTACAAATTTACCCAGCATGCAGGAACCATCTTCTGCTTGAAATCAGGAAGGACAAAAATGTTGATAGCTTTATATCTAAAATGCAAACTTCTTAAGCATTTTGTACAAACGTAGGTTTTAGATAGACAAGGTAGACTACCATTCAGAGGTACCTGGACAGAGTAAAATGACTCTTCTTGTGATCTTCAAATTGTGATGCTTCTTCTCTGAATATATTGTCCTTCTCTTTATTATATATGTTATAAACCAGTTCTGCATTTATTCCTGTTGATTTCATAAATATACTTTACATTTATTGTATAGTTCTTAGATTATTTGTGCTACAGTTATACTATTTTCTCTGATGGGAATATTTATTTACCATTCTGCCACATTTCACTTTTATTTGATGTTACCTTCTGTTTTCTGATGAATGCACAGATTGGTTGCCTATGGCTTGGGCTGTGGTTGAAAAGGGCATTTGAACAAAGCCACCTACAAGGTTAATAATTAACCACTAAACTAATCAAAAAGAGAATGTAGCTTTATTGTTTGTGAATAATTGAAATGTTCCTCCATTTTCTGTGTAGGCCTTTTATGCAGATGCAGGAAACTAGCCTTATTTCTGCTATTCCCTCCTGCCACATCCTTGGTATAACAATTTATGAAAAGAAATCACCTCCTGCCTCTACAGGTTTGTTTTCATGTACCAATAGCTTCTGTTGTCCTCCACCATTTCACATCCCTATTATCTGTATACATGCAGGAAATGACTCCCAGCTACCACCAGTTTCCTGTACTTTTTTGTCCACACTAACAAATGATGTATAGTAAAACAAATCTGCGTCTCATCATGCTGACAAATCCACAATTGAGTGACAAATCCACAACTGAGTGACATATTCTCAGCAGAATGAAAACCTGCTTGTCACACTGAACATAATCCCACTGATGTATAATATGTGAATGAGGTGAACATGATTCTCTCCCGTTTTTCTTAGGTGACTAAACCGAGCCTGCAGGCCTGTAACTGAGTGACAGGAATGGGGAAGCACTGATGCTGGGAAAATACTGATACACTGCATAGCATCATATATCTTCATTGTATGTCCCAAATACAATGTGGACAGGTGGCATTTGAATTGCTTACAGCCTGGGGTGCATAGGATAGTCAAATGCTTGGTGGCTTTTTGCTGTGCTACATCTAATAAATAGGTAAAAGTCATCAAAGTACCCTCATGCCTTCTTGCAATAGTCCAAATCACTTCACAATAGTTATTTAGAAGTACATTATAATGCTGCGGTGGTGGTGCTGCGATAGCGTTGTCGCCTCACAGTAAGACGTTGTCCTGTTCGATTCTCAGCTAAAGCGTCTTCTATGTGGAGACATACATGAATGGGCGTACCTTCGTTGAAGGTTGTGCGTCAGGGCTGGCAACTCGGTACGTAAAAATCTACTGCCAATCATTAGCAGACCGGAGTTCCACTGTGGCGACCCCTAACCAGAAAAAGCCAAAAGATACAATACAATAATTATAATATACAGGGAATACATAAGGCAGACAGGAGGATATAAAATATTTTCCTTAGTGGTGCAGAAGAAAATGGCAACACACCCTGAAACCTTAAAAGAGTATTACATCATTCTAAATGACTTTGCTTGAAAAGGATATGCCCATCTGTAATACATGCAGATACTTAATATGCAGTAAACATAATCCTTGGTGGGTTCACAGGTTCATAGTTGTGTACTAGGCTAATGATCACCAGGACCTTTTTAAGCCTAGCCATGCATCCCAAATCTCTGACAAGTTCTGGTACTCTTGATAAGTGTAAGCAGGGGCTTGGGTGGTGAAACACTTACAAGCAGGGGCCTGGGAAATGAACCATGTACAGGCTGCCTGTGACCATTAAAGACATAGGTGCCAAACCAGGGATGAATTTCCTGTTCCCCTTCCAATTGTCCAAGTTACACTTGAATTGGGTTAGGAAGGAATTCTGCTTCATGTGGATTGGAAGCCTGTCCCAGATAAGGGATAGTCTCTGGGATACATACCTGCCTCTCCAGCAGGCCCTAGCTATATCACAGGCAAGGTTTAAGTCTTTAGAATGGGTAATTCTGGTGCTGCTTGTTTTGCGGATATGCAGGTCCATCAGGATAGGGTCTGACAATGCCTTGTATACCAGGCATAGATTTCCATGGCAACAGCCTGTAGGAGACAGAATACAGGGGCAGGGCTTTGAGGCGGTTTGCATAGGACATGTTACTTATGCCCCATATTCTTTTAGTGAGGAACCTCTGTGGACATTCCAATTATTGGATGTGTCTGGTATGGTACATACCAAAGGGAGAATTGTACTCAATGATAGGTCTGGTGAATGTTGAATACAATGGAACAATGACCTCCTTGGGCTTAGATGCCATACCTTTGTTTACAAGTTGCAGAATGATTTCCTCATTACTATAGACATGTGATGGTGAAAGGTTTGATTACTGAATATGTGTGTCCCCAAGTCCTGACTACTTCTATGAATGCTCCTAATTTGAAATCATCTGAAAATTTGGTCAGCCAGTGGACCTTGACATTGGCCTTGACTTAAGGGAAGTAATACAAAAAAGGATTGGTCCCAGGACCAATCCCTGAGGGATTCTAATTATGACTGGCCTCTTTATAGAGGTGGACTTCCCAATTGTAACTTCTTGAATCCTGTCTGTGAGCCAGCTGGCTATCCACTGATTGACATAAGGGTTTATACTTAACCTTTTCAGTTTGTCAACAATGTCTGAGTTAAGAATTGTGTCAAATGCCTTGGCCAGGTCACGTTAGGTAGTGTGAACCATTTTGCCCTCATCCATTGCTTTGGTGACTTTTTCAAAGAAGTCCACCAGTTTGAATAGGCATGATCTGCCCTTAATGCAACTAAATTGGGTTGGGTGCAGTGTCTGGAGGTTTCCTATGTCATTACTGATTATTTCTATTATAGTTCTTTCCATGGCGTTACATATAAGACTAGTGAGACTTATGGGTCTGTAGTTCCAGGGTCTATAGATGGCCCACCTTTTTGCAGAGGGATGACTGTTACTGTACTCCATTCATTAGGCATGAAGCCTGTTTAGATGCTGTGGTTAAATAGCAATTCCAGAGGACCTGATAAAGTCATGTTTCATGCTATTTAGAATACATCCTGGGATATCGTCTGCACCCATCAATGCAGTGTTCTTGGTCTTAGAGAGACAATTGAAGACCTTTTCCCTAGTGATAGTAGGGGGAGTTATTTCTTGTATTTCTTGAGGGGACGTTAAGGGGGGAAGAGTGGGAGAAAGTTAGAGCTAAATTTCTCTGCCAGTAGGTTAGATATATCGTCTGCCTTTTTTTTTAATTTCTCCAAGTCTGTTAGGTTTCTAATACCATGATGGGAATGAACCCCATTCCTAAATTAAAGTATGAGTAAAGTTCATGAAATTAATATTGTTTCAGTCTTTGATGTTAGCCTGAAGTGCTCTTCGCAGCACCCGCAGTGTGTCTGGTAATGACTCATTCTGCAATTCCTATGGAGTTACATGTATCGGTAATATATCTAAGTATGATTGTAAATTCTTTTTTATAAGACCCGTTGCTCCTACTACTACTAGAACTGTCTGGGTATCTTTCTTCCACATTGCCCTCATGTCTGCCTGCAAATCCTGGTATTTTATGACTTTGTGTCTGTCTGTACGTAAGACACTGTAGTTACCTAGGATAGCAATTTTAAGGATCGATGCTACTTTTGTCTTCTTTTCATGGACTACTATATCTGGTTTTATCTCATCTATTTTTGAACTGTTGGTAATGGAAGACTCCATGTGATATAAACTTCATCATTTTCTATGATGCTTTGTGGCTCATGTTTCCAGTGTTTTTCAGTTACTTCAGTATTATAATGTTTGCACAGTCTTCCTCAGTATAGGTGGCTCCATTAACGATGAGCTCTACACACAATTGTGTACTGTCTTTGATGCTGTGGCCACTTCTAATAAAGACTGGAAGACAAGAATCAATGCAGATTGATGCAAGGATACTCAAGCTAGTGTTGGTGTATGTGATACTGATGTATATAAAATGGCCATTAAATAAATATTGACACAGTGGCTAAAAGTCCAGAATAAAGAAAAAGGCAACACAGTGCTTTATGTACTGCTCAAATCCCCATAGGACTGGCTAAAAAAATTAAATGTTGCTGAGTACAACTTATCAAATATCAAAGAATTACTGTGAGCTGTTACTGTACCTGACAGATGTGTAACATGTTTAAGCAATCACAGGAGATTCGCTATGAAAGGGTTTAACAGAGTCATTACCTAGAATTATCTGAAATCTGGTTATAGTGTGAAGAGGTTATAACATTCAGAATATTCAAAATGTTTTAAGTAGAAAGAAATTGTAAACAGCAATACTATAATCATAACAATGGCTGGTATTTACCATATTGGGGAACCTACTTTTAAAAGGGTGTGCAATGTTTCAGAAGTGATTATTAACTTCTAATGAATGTCATAGAACACTTCTTATGATACAAATTCCACCTTCTAAAATGAAGAAATGTTCAAGAAAGCCAAAAACTACAGCAGATGGCTAAGGAGAGAGTTATTCCTCACAAAGCAGATTTTATTTTTTATTTATTAATCAGGTAAGCCAACAGACCACAAGAATCCTTTCTCAGGGGCACTCCAGGGATACTGTCTGCTTAAGTAACTTATTCAGAGTCACATAGTAAGGAAATGGAGGCTGAAAAGAATCAAACTCTATAATATAATAATTAGTTTGTTAGCAGGTCAAAGCCTTTACCTTCTGTGCTGATAGATGTATCAAAACTGAAATGTTTAACTACGTGGGATCATGCTGTACAACTGCAGTTGTTCACAAAATATTATGTAGTGGGGTTTAATTTGTTTTAACATTTCAGCCAAAAACTGTGTGTAAAACAAAGGGCCGGATTCACGAAGGCTTGCATGGAGTCTAAGAGTAGAGTAAGACTCCAGACAGCCAAAATGTCTGCTGAGCGATCCAGGAACAGCCGGCAGGGGCGTGCATGAGAGCTCCTAAAACGACTCTTGCACGGACAGTGTTAGGTTATGCAAATTAGCTCATTTGCTGCTGAAAGCTATGCAAATGAGGTAAATTTACGATCCAGGAAACACTAAACTGTCCGAGTAAGAGTAGAGTTATTTGCAGAAATGTACTTGGTTGGTAACTGAGTACCGTTCTGCAAATAGCAAAACTGAGCAATGACAGCTCCAAATAAAGGACACATCCAGCTGAGGAAGCATGCCAATGGCCAAATGTAAGTCCATTGGCATTAATATGTGTTGCAAAATAATAAAAAATAATATTTTTCCCCGATCTCCGATGTTTAAGCATAGCGCAGCACCGCGCAAACATGCGGCGCTCTAAAAACCAGAAAAAAAAATTAAAAACAAAAATAGGCATTTTATTAAAAATATCCATCTGCCATGCAAGTGAATGGCAGTTCGAAGACAACAAGGCTACTGAGTAGTGGTTGCTAAGGGGGGAAGCTCAGTCTGAGAGATGTAACCAAGCATTAATAGGCAATCCTATGCAAATGAGTATAAGGATAGTGAATCCAAATTTTCCCTGCCATGTGAACCAATGTCCCTAGAGTGTAAGAGTAGGATTAGGGGAGTAACAGAGTAGAAGATAGGTGACATCATGAGGGGGGTATGTATCAAAGGCTGTAAGCTTATTGGAGCAGAGTGGCATGTGTTCGCTGTGGGTTACTCAGGACTGGAAGAGGTGTGTCTACAGTTGTCTGAACTGAAACCCAGAAACCGAAAGTGTATGCCGTGGCTACCACCAAAGTTTCTTGCAAAGATGCTTACACTGTGTGCGCACGTGTGTGTGCCTGTAAACCCTTCTAAATCTGTGTGCGCATGTGTGCACCCGTGTAAGCCTGTGTTAGGCTGTCTAAGCCTGTGTGAGCAGATGTCCACCCGCCTAAGCCTGGGTAAGGCTGTGTGCACGCGTGTTTGTGTTTGTTTGTGCGGTGCCGCCCCCTGTGGAAACAGAAAGGGAAAAGGAAGAAAAAGAAGTAGTAGGAAGTTAACCAAGGAGAACTAGCAGAGCTGCCAGGTGAAATCAATCTGAATCAGCTAATTACACAGGCAGTACACTAGCCCAGCCCAGCACAGCACTTAAAACTCTGCAAACAACATTCCCCCATGTTTTACTCAGAAACACTGCAGTATACAAAGAGAAGTGAAAACTTAAAAAGCTTAACTGAGACAAAAAATGTTAGGGGCTGCCATTGCTATTATAAGGCAACATGTGCAAGATGCTGAGGGTGGTGCCATTGTGAGTGTTCTGAGCAACCCACAGTGAGGAGACAGAGAAGAGTGTACAGACCCAGGGTAACCTACCAGGGGCTACATGAGCTGGAGATAGTGGAACACTATAGAGTGGACAGAGAGCTCCTGCAGCAAATTATTGAGCTGTGCAGGCCCAACTGAGGGGAACCCATCCCAGTGGAAACCAAGGTATGTGTTGGCCTAAGAATACTAGCAACAGGTACCTTCCAGAGACCAACTGGTGATATGATGGGGATTTCACAGGCATCATCATCCAGGGTACTGCACCAGTTCCTGAATGCCATGTCAGCACATGTTGGTGATCATGTATATTTCCCCAATTCCCATGAGGTATTGGCCAGCAATATGCATCTCTTCCAACAAATAGCGGAATACCTTGAGGTAGTGGGTGCAATTGACTGCATGCACATACACATCAAAGCACCAGCCGGTGAGTGGGGTAGGGTCTACATCAACCGCAAGGGCTTCCACTCCATCAAATGCCAGGTTGTATGCGATGCCCAGGGCATAATACTGAATGTGTGTGCTGGCTGCCCTGGAAGCTACCATGATTCCCATATCTGGCATCTGATGCAGCTGTACCAGACATTTGACAATGGGGACATCCCTGACTGTCACCTAGTGGGGATGCTGGATATGCACTGGAGCCGTGGCTGATGACACCCATCAGAAATGCACACACACCTGAACAAGAACGCCATAATGAGGCACACACACAAACACGAAATGTAATCAAGCATGTGTTTGGGATGCTCAAGTCATGGTTCCGGTGCCTGGACACATCTGGTGGAGCCTTGCAGTACTCACCAACTACATGTACCCAAATTGTCATGGTATGTGCCATGCTACACAATATGATCCTGCGAAAACAGCTGCAGCAGAAACAGCATGGGGTAGGGCCAAACAGCCCCCCACCATTGCCAAGGCCTGCACAGGCACAGCATGACTCGGAGGAGGAACAACCTGAGCCTGCCCCAGTAGGCAGAAGGAGGCATGCCCAGTATGCCTTGGCCTTGGCAAAAAGGCAACGTATAGCACATACACTGGCTCAGTAGGAACCCTGGAAATGATACCTCTCTCTGACTCGCACATAAAATAAAAGGGATGCCAAACTTGACACTACCTGTTTCTAAACATGTATAGGGAGTGTAGTATGTGCATCCAATATAGGTAGCCCTGCAGCACCACTGGAGGCATGATTGCCATGTTTTAAGCAATATAAAGCAGTGCTAAGCACCATTTACCAATATTTAATATATGTAAACAAAATTGCCCATGCCAACTAGCGCAATGTTGGGCAAGGTCGTACAAAGTCATGCAAAGTTGAGCAAAGACAGGTAAACATGCTCATATTAGCTTTACTGTCCCTTAAGCAGTCTGGTCTGCCCAGCATGAAAATAGAAAGCAGTGATAGGGCTCAAACCCAGGATATTGTGTACTATAGTCACAGTACTGAACCACTAAGCCATGATAGCATTTCAGTAGAGCAGACACGGCAGGACAATTGTACAGTAACCCAAACACAAAGAAATGCTGTAACATGCCCCTAAAGATGCATATGGGTAACCTCCCCCACAGGCCTAGGCAGACAGTGAATATCAGGCCAGGCGGTGTGATGTGGGTTGTGGGTCATAAAGTTGCAATCTAATATATGTGGCATTGGATGCAAAGAAGTGTAGTACAGAAGTATGCCTCAAGCCAGTACGATAGGCAACAGTACAGAATGTAATGGTGTACTAGGCATAGCAAATGTGTATAAGTGTCAGGTGAACCCCTCATCATATGTACACCCACAGTAACAATCAGGTGTACCCCTGGGTAGAAATGTACAAAGAATAGCTGTCCCCCCTGTATGTAGAAATGTTGATAAGTCTATGCAAAGTGTCTCATGGAAGCCCTGCAGGCACAGCATGATCCCTGTTGATCCATGACACAAAGGTAAGCCCTGCTGTAAAAATACTACTTGATTTTCCATACACATATAGTATAAATGTCTATACTGGGAATGCTCACACACTCCAACAAATGTAGTGGATTTCATTCAGCATCACACTAAAAGGTCATACTGGGCATGCTCACACACTTAAAATACAAAGCAAATGTCAGGCAACAACATACTGAAAGGTCATACTGGGCATGATCACACACATGTCAAATACGGAGGTGATAATAAAGGATCTCTGGACAAATGTGGATAGACATCTCTACTTCCAGAAACACATTCACAAAGTTGTCAGAAAATCATGCTATGTGTTCACACAAACTGCCAAGGTCTGTGCATGTAGGTCAAAGGAGGTTCCCAGTACTCATCAGTCATCAGACCCATCATAGAGTACCACAACACACTTGCGATGAATCTGACCAGGCACATTCAGCAGCCAGAAAGACCACTGAAGTACCCTAACAAGAGGATTACTGGCCTCAAACAGTTGCCCCATGCAACAAGACTGAATGTAACCCAATCTGTACTCTGTTGCATACTGTCTACTCAGGAGATCTCTGCCCAACAGACAGGTCCATGTCATGGCTACACTCAGATCTGTTCTGAGCTACAGCTCAATGGCACTAAATATACAGACCCAACTGATATTTCCAACATCCTGGCAGATAAGATCAGTGTTAACTGTACCCCCCTCTCACCCATGAAAGAGCACATCTCTATAATGGAAGACTGCAAAGTTGCTGTCATCACAGCTGCACAGGTAAAAAACATTCTCCAAAGCCAGTATCACAGCGGCCATGGGACCAGATAACTTCACAGGCTGTGTTCTACACATACCACAGAACGAATAGGCACCACACTGACATACCATGTGCAGTCATAGCCTCATCTCATGCTTTTTGCCTGTTGAATGGTGCACAGTGATGGTTATCCCACCACACAAGGGTGGAGACACCACGGACCCCAGGAACTAGCACCCCATTAGCCTGATGAGCCCGCTCGTCAAGGCCATGGAATGTATCATCATACAACATATAAAAATTACATTTGTAATCCCCAAACTCTGGACCACAACCATGTTGGGTTTGTAAAATGCAGATCATGTCACCTAAACCTGATAGATGACATTGAAGCAGTCAACAGAACCATCGACAAGGGTAAGGTGGTTCACACAGCATGTTGATCCTGCCACGGCTTACAACACCATCCCACACTCTGGAAATATAGATAAACCCACTAAACTATGTATAAATTGCTATGTCACAAGATGTGCTGCCAACAGGCTTACTGACAGAGCACACACTGTGAAAGTAGCAGACTCCAAGTATGACTTTGGACCAGTGATGAGTGCAGTACCACAAGGTCCAGTCCTGTGTCTTGTCATGTTTAGTATCTACTTCCCTGAAGTAAACTTTAACATGAAGGTCTGTGGCGACTGAAGTTTCCAGAGGACTGCAAATTAAGAACCATAATTGTAAACACTAAAGATGTGGACATCCTACAAAAGGGCCTCACTGAGACAGATGGCTGTTGTCAAAGCCATGGGCTCTAGCTCAATGCCAAAAGGTGCATTGCCATCCCCTTTGTTAAAAACCCTGTAGCGAAGAACTACAACATAGGCGGTAGTATACTTAACACTGAAAGTGTAACAAGAGACCTTGGGTCACAGGTGGACACTGGACACAGCTGTGATAATCACATTCCCACAGTAGTCAGGAAACCCTGCTATGTGGCACACCTCATCACAAAATGTGTCTCATGCAGAATAGAAGAGGACATTGTTCCCCACTACTCATCACTCACTAGAACTATAATAGAGTACAATGCCACTTTTGCTATGTACCTCACAAGACAACTACAACAACTGGAAAGCCTGCAGCAATACCTCACAAAGAGCATTAGTGGCCAGAAATACATGCCATACAAAGACCATCTCAAAATGCTCCATCTGTACTCCCTTGCATATCACCTACTCAGATGTGTTCAATGCCTAACATACAAAGCTATGTCAAACGCAGAGCTGTTGGACATGCTCCACGTAAAACACTCACAATCCCTCTGACCTTCAGACCCAAAACCACGAGTGAAATACAAAAGGAGGGGGTGTACCCAGTTACCTTATGGATACCCACACCTTCAGGTTAGTGGCATAGCATGAGGCCTTGGAGACCATGCAAGTGCAACTAACACTGGGTAAAGCTGCTCATCAGATTGTAGCCTGCAACAGATCACCTACCTTGTCACAGGAACCTTACTCAGTATTCCTGAGAACAGTGGAAAATATAAAGGTCCTATCAAACACCATTATATGAGGTGATTACAACTACCCAAACATTGAGTGGGAGAATTACTCATGTACAATGCCCTTTGCCCAATGTTTCCTAGAGTTTAAAAGCTCTAACACCCTGGAACAGCTGGTCACCATGCCCACTAAAGGTGATACCATACTGGACATGATCATCACCAACATGGGGTACCAGTGTTCCACAACAGAGATAAAACCCTCCCTGGTAATATCAGATCATAAAGTAATCACACTGGACATCCACATCCCCCCACCCAGTCAATGAAACCACCATGAAGACATTTTCAAAAGCAAACTGCACACGTCCCAAGACAAAAGTGGAAAGTTCCAAAGACCTCTTGCTGTAGGATAATGGTATACAATCTGCCGAATCAGTTACAAGTGCATCCTATGAGCATCTTCAGGGATGCATAGATCGAGACATCACAAATAAAACCAAGATGCACTCCTCCAAAAATAAGAAAACAATCTGGTGGTCGTTGCCCATAAATAAGCTAGACAACAGAAGGAGGAAACTAACACCTGATAGAGCCAACTTCACTAAAGGAAAGGCATCACTGATCATTATTAGGAAGAAGCAATGATCGCTCAAAAAATAATTCAAGGACACTTTCAAAAAACAAATTGCCAAGGACTGTAAGAATAACAACCACAAAGTGTGCGGTAGCTATACCAGACATGCAGGCATCAACTTCTAAATATGCTGTCAGCTACTGACAAATGGCAAGGAATACACTGAACCAACTTTCATTGCCCACATCCTGGGGGGCAAGTTCAGTGCAAATTTCCCCCCATCACCCCCAAAAGGGCCTGTGTCCATCACAGAAGGATGCAGAGCCCCAGACGTCATGGACATGCAGGTAAAGACAGCCCTCTCCAAAGCCAAGAACACAGCGTCAGTGGGACTGGATGGTGTCCCAGGCTGCGTCTTACACTAGGCCCAAAAGGAACTACACCCTCACCTACATTCACTGCTCAGACTCAATCGTACCACAGGGTATGTACCCAAAGAATGGCATACACTAACAGTCATCCAGCCCCACAAAGCGGGTGCCACAACAGAACCTGGAATCCATTGCCCTATATGTCTACTCAGCCTGGTCTGCAAAACTATTGAGCAAATTGTCATGGAGCCCATAAACAGTGACATTGGGGACCTCCAGACACTGGACTCTACACAACCTCACCTTGTTAAAGGCAGATCCTGCCTTCTAAACATAGTTGACGTACTTGAAACAGTTACCAAGGACATTGATGTAGGTGAAAGTAGTCCTCACAGCCCACCTGTACCTATCTAAAGACTTTTTATACCATTCCCCACTCTGTCGTCAAGGACACACTTACCAGCCTGAACATCAACAGCTATGTCACAAGATGTGTGGCCAAGTGGCTCACAGATCAAACACACATGTTCAGAGTTGCGGGTGCCATGTCTGACTCTAAGACAGTCACAAATGGCATTCCACAGGTCTTGGACCTGGGACCCCACCTGTTCAGTAGACACTGCTCAGAGGTACAGGCAAGCACGGGAGGAGTATGGCTGAACAGGTTTGCAGATGACTGCTAACTGTGGTCCATAATCGACTCTATGGCTGACACACACATCCTCCAGAAGGGGCTTACAGACACATATGCCTACTGTCAAAACAATGCCCAAAGAAGAATACCAAAGAATGCATAGTCATCCCCTTTGGCTAAATCAAAGTGCAGACAAATTACCACATAGGTGGTTCTCCAGTATGTATGGAGAAAGTCATGAAGGCCCTGGGGACACAGTCAGATAGTAAACTCTCCTTTGATGATCACATGGCCAATGTGTTTAGACATTCCTTCTATGTAGCCCACCCAATGTCACCTAATGTAACCCACTTTGTCTAGTCTGATGATGTCACCAACCTACAAATATACCTGTGGAAAATAGAATTCTCAGTATTGTGTATAGCACGTCATGTAGATGTGTACACCTGCCAAATCATAAACCAGTTAAATAGGGCTTTGAATCCTGCACTTGACAAGTGTGTGTCCGTGTTTGTGTATGATCTCCTTGGAGAGGAGCAACCTTTTTGGAGAGTACTGAAACACCTTAAAAGTGGTATACTAATCTTTGTCAGGTCTGATGATGTCACCATCCTACAAATATATCTGTGGAAAAGCACACTCACAGTAATGTGTATAGCAAGTTGTGTAAATGCATACTCCTGTAATATCATAAACAAGTTTGGTAGGGGGTTGAATCTTGCACTTGACAAGTGTGTGTGTGACTCCTTTGGAAAGGCGCAACCATTTTGGAGAGTACTCAAACACCTTAAAAGTGGTATATTAATCTTTGTCAGTTCTGATGATGTCACCATCCTACAAATATACCTGTGGAAAAATGTATTTGCAGTAATGTGTATAGTGCGTTGGGTAAATGCATACTCCTGTAGTATCATAAACCAATTAAGTAGGGGTTTGAATCCTGCACTTGACAAGTGCGTGTCTGTTTGTGTGCGATTTCCTTGTAGAGGAACAACCTTTTGGAGAGCATTCAAATACCTTAAAAGTGGTATACTAATCTTTGTCAGGTCTGATGATGTCACCATCCTTCAAATATACCTGTGGAAAGGCAAACTCATAGCAATGTGTATAGCGCATTGTGTTAATGCATGTTTTTCTAGTATCATGAAGTAGTCAGGTATGGGTTTGAATCCTGCACTTGACACCTGTATGTTTGTGTTTAATCACCTTGGAGAGGAGCAGCCTTTTTGTAGAGTAGTAGAACACCTTACAAGTGGTATACTTATCTTTGTCAAGTCTGATGATGGCATCATCTTACAAATATACATGTGGAAAAAGGCACCCGAGTAATATATGTAGCATGCCGTGTTAATGCATACTGCTCTAGTTTCATGAAGTAGCTATGAAGGGGTTTG
The DNA here is from genome assembly GCF_019279795.1 of Protopterus annectens. Classification (NCBI taxonomy): domain Eukaryota; kingdom Metazoa; phylum Chordata; order Ceratodontiformes; family Protopteridae; genus Protopterus; species Protopterus annectens. The sequence goes on along the minus strand of NC_056725.1, from coordinate 1,595,640,332 downwards.
AATCCAGCACTTAACAACTGTGTTTGTGTGTAATCACCTTGGAGAGGAACAGCCCTTTTGTAGAGTAGTAGAACACCTTACAAGTGATATACTTATCATTGTTAAGTCTGATGATGTCACCATCCTACAAATAAACCTGTGGAAAAGTGACATCCCAGTAATGTATATAGCGTGTCGTGTTAATGCATATTGCTCTAGTATCATGAAGTAATTAGGTAAGGGATCAAATCCTGCACTCCATGAGTGTCTGTGTTCTATGTTTGTGGCACTGTTGGTCAATGGGTAGTGAGTTTTGCTTTTACTACTGTATGACATATCAGTATGCATTGCACGTGAGGTAGCTGTGTGGCAAATACATATACGTACATGTTACCTCAATTATTGCATGTGTGTGAACCCTGCTTTCTCCAAGAACACAACTGTCATCTTTGCCAGACTGTGCTGCTGCTTTCCAGACTGTAGGTCACATCTGTATGCTTGTGACAAGGCCAGCCACTGCAGTGATCCCTGGCCTAGGCCATCCATGTCACACACACTCATTATGATTGCTATTGAATTGCGTGAGTAAGGGTTTATGGCCGAGGTATATGTCAGACCTGTTCTAACGCAGCAAAGTCTGTCAATGATGACTATTCATTATAGGTGTACAACATCATTTGTGGATATGCATGCAGACCCCTTATTGCTTATGTGATCCACTGAGGTATTTCAAAATACCTTAGGAAATGTGATTATCAAAGGAGAGATGATGTAACACTTGGTTGCATGTACACATTGGTACCTGTTCATCATGTTGGTGGCTACTACCTATGTGGTACTGTGGGGATACTATGTTCGGTAAAGGTGGATGACTATGCTTAGTTTGGCTAATAGCTATACAGCTTAGTTTGGCTAATAGCTATACAGCATGGGTTTGACAACAGATATCTGTCTGTATGATACCCTTGTGGAGGATGTGTGTGTCATCTGGAGAATGCATTATAGGCAACAGTATGCATTACCAGATGTGGACGGACATATCCCTACTGTGATTGCTTTTACCTAAGAGAGCTATATGCCAAACAGGAGTGGTCTCAGTAATGGGTGCAGGTGAATACCACTGGTTACTGGCATAGTATAGTACCTGAAGGATGCAAATGTTGCTGTGTGTCCTACAGCTGTGTGTCAGTTATGAAGACATCATCTAACAATTGGTTATGGTCAGGCTGTTGAAGTTATGTATACTACCAGAATGCAGAACAATGACAGATAGTAACAGTATCACCCACAGCACAGTGTCAAACCATGTCATACACACATGTGTAGTCAGGTTCCGAAATGTGTGTAGTACAATGCATACTGGCCACCAATAGAAACTCTGGAGTATTACTGTGTAATACAGGGCATGTCACCCTGCCCATGTGTCCACTATGCACATACATGCAGACAGTGCACCTCCACCTCCACCATGTTCACAGACGTACACATGCAAATCTGTGCTACACATATCCCACACATACTGTCCACTCTCTAACACATGCTGCCAATACTACACACATCAGCCAAGTGGCACGTGGGCGGACAATACACTATTTCAACTAACACTGGTGTAAACAAACTACAATGACAATCATAGCTTTAATGCATCATGCCTGCTCAGCTACACCTTCAAGCATATCATTACACTCTACTGCTGACAACATGGCAACATTGCTATACTGCTATAAAGTCACCCTGTGCATCATCACCATTGTAGCCTGTTTCTGCATCGATGTTACAGATGACAGGAGGTGGCACAGGTTTTGTCATATGCACAGGGTGTGTTGTTGGTTTGCCAGAGGCCTACAGTGAGCCATCCAATTGACATGTATGTGTGTGTGTGTGTGTGTGTGTGTGTGTGTGTGTGTGTGTGTGTGTGTGAGGGGCAAGAGTACTGCTATGGGCCAATGTTGATGTAATGTGTGCGGGTATGTGTTAGCCCTAGGTGTCTGGTTCATGTGTGTGTGTGTGTGTGTCTGCATGCACACAGTTCCACCATGTGGCTGCCATATACGGGTATTTGTGGGACAGCCACAAACTGCACCTGCCAGGCTTTACAGATCACCATCTCTGGACACGGATATGGTACCTGTGCCTGGCAGGGGTGCTACTGACACTATCAGGTACTAAGCCAGATTGGGTACTATCCCCAGAGGTAGATGGATGTACACTGGACCCAGGTCCCTGCTGGGACTGTCCAGATCCACGTGCACGTGGTTTTCTAGGACGTTCTATGGACAGCCCACCCCCAACATTGCTGGGGCTGGTACTGGCACTACGGGAGTGGCTGTGACTTGAGGGATGTCCGCAGTGACTGCCAGCTGCTGATGTTGCTGGCATACATCCATGTCGACGACTCAACCATCCCACACTGTCCTGACACATGGACATGACATTGCGGAGGACATCTAATGTCTCTCCCCAATGTCTGTCAGTGACCTCAGTGTAATTACGGATGGCACCTGCTAAGTCATGGATACTGTCAATTATGGCGGTGTTATGTGCCCTCTGTGCCCTTAGTCCCTGTCTGGTGTACTGTTCCATACATGCCTGTGCCTCCATGACAGCCTGGAACATGCGTTAAGTTGTAAGACCTGTGGCACGTCTGCCACTGGCATGATGAGCAGCAGTGCTCTGACGAGAACCACTGGACATCTGCCTATGTGGTATCCTTCCAGACATCTGGGTATGGCTGCTGTGTTGGGATGCATGTGCCATGGATACCACACTATCCTGGCCAGTGCTGACTGTATGCTGTCCCTCAGCTAAGGGCATTGGTGATGGATGTATGGCAGTATGACTGTGTGCATGGATGGGGTGGACACTTGTGTACTGTCGATTGATGGCCCAACGACAGACCCTGGCAAACATGCCTGTGCCTCAACACACCTATCATCATCATCACTATTTTGCTCAGTGACATTAGTTTCCCCGCTGCAGTGAACCAGCCCAAAGTCAGCACCTGTGTGAGGAAGACAGGAAACACACTTTACGACCTGTACATGATGTTGGCACACATGAACACATGCACACATGAACACATGCACGCATGCACACATGCACGCATGCACAAATGAACACATGAACACATGAACACATGCACACATGCACACATGAACACATGCACACATGCACACATGAACACATGAACACATGCACACATGCACACAAATGCACTCCTCACTAAAACAGACACACACACACACACACACCACCAGCAATCCAGAACATACTCAATAGCGGGTGATGGTGGGGTACAGTATCACAATGCAAACAGTTATATCACACGTGTCAGCATGCAGGATGTGTGTTGCTCAACAGCATGCAGTGCAGGTGTAGACAGCCCTTGCTAATAACAGTATACATGGCTTTGATGCATGTATGTTGTTGTTCAGTGATTGGCCTCACCCTGGAATGCAATGTGTACATGGACACAACATTCCTGTGCAAGTATTAAAAGCTCTGCAATGTCCTGTGCACCATCACTCACCGGTATACATATCATGGCTGGATGTGTATCTGTGTGTCACATAGATATCCATTTCTGATTAGAGCATCTGGGTCTTTAGCAGATAATTGTGGACACAGGTTTAGCACATGCATGCTATGTATACACACAGGATGAGTGGTGCATGTATACCTGATGGAATACCATTGCTCAACATAGCCATTGTACAGTGGTTATGGTGAGTGTAGGACATATTGTGGACATGCCAGTGCCAGCCATGACATGGCATGCTACAACACAACTGCAACATTAAACATCACATATGGCAATTATTCCCACCTATGGAGCTTAAATATGCCTCATTTTCCACACTTATTTGTGATTGGCCAGTTTTGAAAAATCTCAGCTAAAAGCAAACCTACTTAGCAATGGGTAAACTTCCATTGATATATATGAGTGTGTTGGAAATGCATCAATATTTAAAGCTGTCATGGCTTAGTAGTTTAGTACTGTGATTACGGTGCACAGTATCCTGTGTTCGAGGCCTGTCATTGCTTTTTATTTTACTACTGGCCAGACCGGCTAGTAGGTGTGGCTGTGTTTAGCCAACTTTTGCTCAACTTTGCCCAACGTTGCTCGACATTGCACTATGTTGCTCTACGCTGCCCGACGTTGCCCAACACTGCGCTAGTTATCGCGGTGCGCAGCTCCGCGCGAACATGTTTTGCTTGCGCTAGTTGGCGAAATGCGCAGCTCTGCGCAAAACTATTGTGCTAGTTAAAGCAGTGCTAAGATATGAGCAATTGTACTTAACTGTGCTTAATACCAGTAAACTTTGCTTAGTAGTGCTTCACATTGCTTAAGATACGTTACTTATGCATTTATCAGTATGCATGACCATTCCAAATTCATATATATATATATATATATATATATATATATATATATATATATAAAAATATAGTTCACTACCACATAGGCCATTTCAATGCATTTTACTGACATTTAAAAGGTAAATGTCAGGAATTCTTTTTATGCACACATTTCCTGCAGAAAATAGGTAGGGGAATGGTGGGACTCGAACCAGGAATGCCAACTCTTTGTGCTCTACCACTACACTATTGCTATTTGGCTTAATTTGCATATAAGTAGTTTATTATCCTCTTCGATGTCTACACTGCTAACTGTAGCTAAGCAATGGGCAAACCCGCGCATACACACGCAAATACGGGCAGCTATATTGGGAATAATAAAAAAAAAGGAAAGCTTTACATTTTAAACTTGTACAGGGATTTAGAATGTGGGGGAGTGTAGTGTTGGGCATGTGGACATTTGAGCGGACTCGCTCATTTCAGTTGACATTTGCAGTTTAGGCACTTGCAGGGGCGTGGATATTTGGACTGCTCGGCAGTCTGACACGCCCCCTGCACTCGTGCATGCTCCGTGTTAGCCTTAGAGTTGAGTCAGCGCACCCTCATGAATATGGATGACGCGCTGACATCATACTCTTAGACTGCAGTTTCCGTGTAAGACTTAGTCTTACACGAAGGATTAGTGAATCCCGGCCAAAGACTAATAATGCAGATTAATAGTTTGCTAATCTTTGCTTAGAGAACGGGAAAAATAAATTAAAATTAACTGCACCAGCTTTAAGAATTTACTTGTATAATTCTGAAAGTACTACTAAAAAAACATATGGAGCTACATGTCACTGTGATTACAGAAAGAACAGATAATGCCAAATTAATGGAGACATGGAATTCTCAAGAAAATATTCATGTTGAATCTAAAGGGAACACAAGTTTTCACAACAGCTAAAATACGACTGAAAAGAGATAATATAATGCATTACATATTTTGTTAAGTATGGAACTTATACTGAAATAACAATTGAGTGTTCTACAAACTCATGCTTAAAGACCTCTTAAACTTGGTGTGAACATGCTTGATTTGAGTATGTCATTTAAGCAATCTCTTTGATCTTTCATAATAAATTTTTAGAAAGCAGCCCATGTTCAATATGCCTGGACTTCTGCTTTATACATTAATCTAATTGCCCAACAATACCTTGCAAGGTTAAGTCCTTTTTATAGAAATACAGACAGCTTGGACAGAATGGATTTCATACAAAAATATTTTCAGCTGTTCACTATGGCACACAAGAACTGGAAAGTCCACAGAGTACATCATGGAAATAAGTAATGAGTTGCTTAGGGCTTCAATGCAAGAATATTTTAGCAGAGGCATTGCTAGAACATTTTCAAAATAGCTGTGCAGTTGACAGCTGTTATTTCTTAATCTAGGTTCAAAATATACTTTGAACTTGCATTGTGAAAAAATGTATTTATGGTTCTAATTAATTTAAAAGGAGTATGAATGCTGAAAAAAAATGAATTATGCAGAGTAAATTCACTAAGATTTGCAAGTAACTAAATGACTCCCTACTGAAATGTCAGGAGTTGCAGTGACTCAAAATGATGACAAAATGACTGAAAAAAGGAGCAGGATACTAAATATCACTCTTCTCCTTTAAATTATTTTTTTTGTATGGACTAGCTCCTCACCCCACTCCCCCGTCATGTGGGGACTGAGACCCTACCCCCAAACTTCTATATAATCAACTCCAAGATGATCATACCTATTAGAAAAATGAATATTCAGAGAAATTGTAATCTCTAGCTTAATATAAGCAAGTCCTGATTTTCAGTATTTAAGCTTCCACATTTTAAATAGCTACCTAACTAAACACATTTTCCTGCTTGTACCCTATTACATGAAAACTCAGTAATTTGATTCACACTGACTTTTAACTAAATGTTATTGCTGCTTGGATTCCTAGTATATTTTAGTTTATTCTTTGTCTTCCTTTGGTAACCTTTTTTACGACATTATAGTTAAAAAAATACAGATGTTAAGACATATATTTAAAAGTCCACTTAACGTTACCCTACTCCTAAGGATGCAATATGCCTGCATTTTCCTATGCTTGGTGCAGAAATATTCCAAGACTGGTAAAGGATCCACTTATGTAGTTTGAATCAAGCATGCAATGTTAGTTTTCTCACAGAGGAAAGTATAGTGTTTTCCCACCAACTGGGATTCGGTTAACAGGAAGCATACTAACAGGCCAAGACCTAAAATGACTGCAGTATTGTACTTTTCACAGGCCAAGACCTAAAATGACTGCAGTATTGTACTTTTCACAGGCCAAGACCTAAAATGAGTGCAGCATTGTACTTTTCACAGGCCAAGACCTAAAATGGCTGCAGTATTGTAGTTTTCTTTCTGCTCAGGCCATTGAGAGCTTTCTTGGTTGGTAAAAAGGGATTACAGATGCTGAGATGATACTCTAACTATAGTACATCCAGCCTTCTGTCACTGCCAGAAACATTTGGATCCTGCCTTTTAGATTTGGGAATTTAGTATGTCTACATATGACCATCTTTATTTGGAGCCCTCTTCATGATACTCTGAATAAAGTAGTTAAGATAGCTACTTGTAGCAAAATGCACTATTTGCCAGTTGTACCGACAGCCTTGATGATATGAATCTCAGAAAACAAAGACAAAAATGAATAAAATGCTAGTAATAAAACACACTGATTTCCAGTTAGTTTGCTATTACATAGCTGTAGTTTTAACAGACTATTGTGTAAATATGTAGGTACATTTTTATAAACAAAATCAAGTATAAATGTGAGAGTGACACAAGTGCTAATGACTGATAATTATGTGCCATACATAATGCATGCTGTGCCACCTGAAGGTGCCACATACAATAAATGGCTTCTAAAAAAGCTAGTTAATTCTGCTCTTTAATGGAAGCTGTCATTTGCATAACCTACTCAAAGCCATATTCTGTTGTTTGCAAAACATCTGCAGGTGGTTTGGTATGGAAATTAAGAATAAAATGACAGAAGATGAAATGAAACCTAAAATGATGAATTTTCTAAGTAAGCATTTATTTAATAGCTGTCATGCTTTCTGAGTTTTATGCTATCAATTAAAGAACTAGTGCTTTTAAGCAAATGATTTATTGTATCTACCTAATCATTAGTATATAAGGATTCATCCTTGCATTTAGTGTTTTCTTAATACAAGGTTTTCTTTTTGCTTAAGAAAACAACAACCTTTAGTCAGGCATGTGTTATGACTTTGTAATTGTACAAAAGAGTTGAGTTTTAGTGCAGGCTGTGCATTAATTAAATATTTTTGTCACAATTAGGAGCTATTTTATTGTACTATATCTCATATTTAAACTATTTTGTTGTTCTCCAAAGTAGGTATTATTAACTTTCTGCCAGTTTAAATTAAATAAAATGGAAAAAAAAAACATTTACTTGGTATACAGTGTTTAAAATAATCTTTAATATTTTACAGAATATGGTGAAAGATCTGTCATTGACAATACTATTCCCTCAGCAGACCTATTCTTATTTCTTTTAAACATATTGTGATTATGACAAGATAAATCTAGTGGTCTATCAATCCTGCCCATATTTTGCATTTCCTCCCCAATTTTTGCACAATTTTTTCTCTGTCTCTCCCAAAAAACACTGAATATCTCAACAGATTTATACTCTTCCATTGCCTCAGGCAATATATTTAGGGCCAAACAGTCTTTCTATGAAACACTGATTTCTTGAGTCATACTACAATCATCTTAGTTTCCACGTTGACATATCCCTTCCTATCCCTTATTGCTTTTCTTCAGCTCCACCCCCCTTTTGTTTCTCACAATGTGATATGCCTAAATTGCATTATTCCTTTATTGTATCCGTTTTCTTTGCTTTCACTATATATGGTTCAAACTGCTAACATCTCTTCATACCCTATCCACTCTATTCCAATAATTATTTTGTAAAATGTTTTAACTTACTTTTTAGCCCCACCACATGACTATTACAGATCTCTCTCAACTACTGTATAGATTCAGTTTTCCTCTTTAGGGTAAGATACATCCCATTCATTCTGCCCTCAGGGTGAGAGCTCTGCAAGCCATTTCTTTTCTTTTTTGAGGTGAAGGCCAGTCAATACATTTGTTACTCTCAGGGACAAGAGACAGATACCAAGAAAGGTCCACCATAAGTGTAGGGTACCCACTTCCCCTTTTTAAGCCCTCCTCTGTGTCTTTGATGTCCACTGTACCTGCTTCCATAGGGAGGTGCATATGGGCTTTCACACATGCAGTGTCCCCCTGAATTCTTACAGTGTGATCATCACTCCAGCCCACTGCATTGCATGTCATGCATGTCTCTTTCCCATAGGTGTTGTCATTGCAGTAGAATGGACCACTTCTATCCTTTCAGGATGGGTGAGACTGTGTCAGCCACTCACATCCACCTGGCTCCCCCAGACCCCATGTTGTTTCTTCAGTACTCATGCTCCTCCTCCAGTACCCATGCTCTTCCTCCACTACGCATGCTGCTCTTCCTAAACCCATGCTCTTCCTCCAGTATCCATGCTGCTCCTCTAGCACCTGTGCTGCTCCTCCATTACCCATGATCCTCCTCCGGTACCCATGCTGCTCCTGCAATACCCATGCTGCTCATCTGGTATCCAGTACCCATGTTACTCCTCCAGTAACCATACTGCTCCTCCAGTACCCATGCTCTTCCTCCACTACCCATGCTGCTTCTCCTGTACTGATGGTCTTCCTCCAGTACCTGTGCTCTTCCTACAGTACCCTTGCTGCTCCTCCTGTGCCCATGCTCTACCTCCAGTACCCATGCTACTCTTCCAATAGCCATGCTGCTCCTCTGGTACTCATGGTGCTGCTCCAGTACACATGATACACCTCCAATACCCACACTGCTCCTCCTGTACCCATGCTGCTCCTCTGGTACCCAGTACCCATGATGCTCCTCCAGCACCCATGTTGCTTCTCCTGTATCCATGGTCTTCCTCCAGTGCCTGTGCTTTTCCTACAGTACCCATGCTGCTCCTCTAGTACCCATGCTGCTTGTCCAGTACCCATGCCGCTAATCAAACTTAGGTGGTCTGGTGTGCAGTTAGGCCTTTAGTGCTCTCTGTCTACACCATGACAGCAGGTTTCTCTAATCATTATGAGATCCATCTGCTTTATTGTTTCTGTCAGCCTGTCCTCCTTTTCTTTACAAGGCAACCAGATCCAGCAAAATGTTTTCATATCTGGGTATACCTGTGTCCTGTATAGAGACAGAGTGATATCAGAACATCCCAACAGCACTCCTCTAGCTTGAAGTTCCAGAAACAGTTTGGCATTTATTGCTGTTTTTCACATTGTACAGTATGAGCCAGACTAGGAGAAATAATGATCCTCACATTCTGTTCCTCATGTATCCAACCTGGGGTCTTCCCACTAAGCATATATTTTATTTTCCTTATATCCTTCCAACAAAGTGCATAGTCTTGCAGTTCTGTTGTTTTAAAGCTAATGTTGTTGTTGTCTTTTGGCTTTTCCCAGTTAGGGGTCGCCACAGCAGAACTCCGATCCGCTAATGATTGGCAGTAGATTTTCACGAATGCCGAGGTGCCAGCTCGACGTCCAACCTTCAATGAAGGCACGCCCATTTATGCATGTCTTTTGAATGCCACCCAGCCATGGGGAGGACATGCAAACTCCACATAGAAGGCACTCCCCATACTCCAGCTGAGAATCGAACGGGAGAACCTCTTGCTGTGAGGCAACAATGTTACCGCTGCACCACCACAGTTACTGTGATGCCTTTGAATCATTGTGCATTACCTTGTTTTAGAACCATTGCATTACTCTTATGCCATTAGTAAAATGGGTGAACTTAATCTGCATCTTCAGTGGATATCTGATGAAATAAACAGAGAGCACCACAGTGTTACATGGTTTGCTAGAGTTTTTCCTTAAAAGAAATTACCCATAACTGTAATGCTTTGTATCTGATTAGTTAAACAGTTTCAATTGCATTTCACTTTCTGTATAACTTTTAACCTCTTAGCAAAAGAAATCTGGTCAATGTCAGAAATAATGGGTGTGGGTGGGGGGGTGACAGATGCCCAAAATCACGGACAGATTTTAAATATTGCTCTTATAAGATTAGAAAATTGATAGAATGACAGAGTTTGTTTTGGCATGCATTTTCTGTAGGCTATGAAGTCTGAAACTCACAAGTATGTCATTATTTGGTGGCTTTAATTCTCAAAGATTTCCCAGAAAACCACAACTTTTATTAGGTACAGACCACAAATAAGAATCAAAAATCTGGACGTTCTGTGAAAATCTGGACCATCAAGAGATATGTCTTTCTGGATTCTACCTTTTATCCATTAAGTTCCCGGCAACCTTCAAAGTCTAGTCACACAACATGCAGATCTCTTCCTGTGCAGCTGTTTGGTGACCCTCTCACAGAAATAGATCAGGCCATACTGGCAAGATCTCTTTTATGTAAAACTATCCCTGGCACATCTACAAGTGAATTAACAGAAAACAGCTGCACCAGCATGCTTCATAAGAATATTTTCCATAAACTTACCTGGAACATAAGACAGACCAGCCAAACTGCAGCCGTCCAGCTCCTTTGTAGACCTACCTTATATGAGGGATCTAGTGCTTTCCTCTTATAGTCCCTTTTTTGGCTTAATCAATACTTCATATGACATTTTTTATCACTTTTGAAACAGACCATTTGGACTCTTCACTATAAGTCTGGAAATCCCTTCGTATACCTTATGTGTTTCTTCCATAGACAGATTAAGAGGAGTGCTGAGGGTGCTGTAACCCTCCACTCCCCAAATCAGTGCCTCTATTTGAAGAGATGCCAGTACTTGTCAGCCACTAGCTCAATGAATGTCAGGTTAAAAAGAAAGGGAAAAGAAGCAAGTAGAATCCATAGGTGGAATTCCTGACAAGCAAAGGTACTAAAGTTGAAAGTTTCGAAGTTCCCACAAGGCACCACCATAACCTCCTGGGAAGCTGAGCACAAAGTATTGAGGGACGAGTACAACACTGTATATGTCTTCAGCTAAGTGGGACCAGACTCAGATATGGACAGTAATATTAACACCAAGATTTTAAGGATGATGTGAATATGAATCAGGAGTCAATGAAAGCTCCATAAAACAGGTATGAAATGATGTTGACATAAACATTAGTAGCTGTAGAGTTTTGCACTAGGAGAAATCAGTCAGTTTCAAAGTTAGGAGAGTCCTAAGAACAGGGCATTATATAATCAAGGATAGAAGAATCTACAGAGTGAACTACAACTGAGAAATAAACTTAAACAATAAAGTGTTTGATTCTGGAGACATTTTGTAAATGGAAGAATGAAGATTTTACTACAGCTGACACTTTGTCCTAAATGTCAGCCAACTGTCCAGAATCACACCTGTGTTATGCACATTAGAGACAAAGCTAAATGCTTTTGCCACCATAATACAGCAGGGGAATATCTCAAGATGGCAAGAGCCAACAAAGCCTCAGTTGTGGAAGTGTTTAATGTCAACAGATTTAGTGTTATCCAGTTCAGAAAGAGACCACAAAAAAGGAAGACAAACCCCTGAAAATAAACATCAACCAATTCCAAAATTCACAGGGCACACAGAGAATTTTTCAGTCCCAGGACAACGTAAATGGGAGTCAGGAGGAGGAGAGGGAAATTTCCCATTCAGGAGAAGGCAAGGAGCAACGTACAGCTATTAACAAAGGTGACTTTTATACATTGCCTAAGACTTTCCATACAGTGAATAATTACAACAGAGATGAGGGGGGGGAGGAGTTGGGAGTGTAGCTAGCAGAAAGGATGTCCTTTATGGACAAAGGTGATGACATGAGAGAACTGGCCATCCCCAATGCTTTCAACTCGAGTGTAACTATGTGACTATATATTAAAGTATAAAATACATGGACTGGACAACAGTTATTTAAAGGAATGCCTAAAAAGGGAGATTGTTCCGAAAGGCTTACGTGTATATAAATACCCAAATAATGTCATTGATGGTTCTGCTTTTCATAAAGAGCTAATCAAATTTTTTGATAGTTGTAGATTTGAAATTATGAAGGCTATGAATAGGGAGAATGAAAAAAGAAATTAAAGGTTTATTTAAAAAGATTGATATGGTTAACAAAAGGGTTGTTTCGAATTTGATGTTTACAACAGAGGAAGAAAAAATTAAATATTTGAATATTAAGCAAAAAGTAAATGAAAAATGTGCCTTTATTTTTCGGAGGAAGTGTAAAAAATTAGATAGAGATGTAATAGAGTATCAACAAAATTGAAGTTACTCCAAACCTAGAATGGTAAAAAATGGCTGGGAGAAGTGATCAGTTTGAGGATGGGAAGTCAAAAAATAATAGAGGTGAGGAGTTTTCTTCACCCAGGAGATATGAAATGAGGGGTGGTTACAATGTTAAAGAGGTTGGGGAGGAATTGGGAAGAAATAGATCTGAATTATTTGGATGAATTCTGTAACTTTAGAAGATTGGAGAGGTTAAAAGACAAAACTGCTGTTCATTATTACTATCACATTAGGGGGAGGGCCACGGACAGGGGAAATAGTAGATAAAGATGGAGGCCCTCTTAATGTAGGATCTTATAGCTTGGATAGTGAGGATATTATTTATGATGGAAAATGCTGCAAAAAGTGATTACTAACAGTATACTATGTAAAAATTGCACAGCAATGTCTTTTGGCTTTTCCTGGTTAGGAGTCACTGCAGCAGAACTCCGGTCTGCTAATGATTAGCAGTGGATTTTTATGGTGCTGAGTTGCCAGCCTGATGCCCAACCTTCAAAGAAGGCACACCCATAAACACTCACACTTACCTGCATGTCTTTAACATCACTCAACTGTGGGGAGGACATGCAGACTACACACAGAAGGCACTCCAGCCAACAATCGAACGGGATAACTTCTTGCTGTGAGGTGACAGTGCTAACCACTGCACCACCATGGCTCCACTATGTAAAAATTGTATACTGAAGGCAAAAACAAGAGAAAGCAAGTATTTAAAATAAATAAACAAACAAAAAAATAAAAAAAGCCTCATTGTATTTAACGTGCTGATAGTTTTCTACTGCTTGCCTCTCTGGTTTGGCTGGTTTCTTTGCATTGCACCTGGGTCACATCCTTTTTGCTACCCCCACCCCCAGTACTAAGTCTATATTAGATTCCTGCTGTTTATGAAGCAATCTTTAATTTACTAGTCTCCCATCAGCACACAAGTGCTCATCAGCAGTTGAATTCTGCTCACTGGTAAGCTATTAGACCTCCAGAATTTCTTAGTGTTCTAATTATTTGGATGCATACAACTGGTATTCATGTTTCTGATCTGCTCTACTTATTTGTTTATTTCACTGGTTTGATTCTGCCATTCAGCAACAGTGTTTTACTGGCATTACCACTGCAGCTATGTTGTCTCTATGCAACTATGCTGTACTAAAACTGCTGTTATAAATGTAATTTATATCTAATTGACTTGGTGTTGGCATTAGAAACAGTGTTTACTAATTTAGTTAAGCTAGACAAGTAATAGTCTACACTGTTTTATGCCTGTTTAAACCACAAATATATCTGTATGCAGTTTGAAATAAGTCTACTGTAAAAATAATGGTTAGAGACTGTGGGATATCTGATATTTAAACTAAAACTCCAGTACTACACTCTACTTTGTCTGTTTTACGTTTAAAATATCTGGTCACATTTCATCTAGTCTAATGCAGAAAAATAAGCTAGTATCTTTGAATTTGCTGATTTTTTAAAGCAAAGTGACGCTATTTCATACTATTTAGACTGTTTTACTTCTTAAATACCTGGCTGTATTTAATAATACTAATATTGTGCTTTGAAATGTGCTAACTACTGGGCTGCTCTGATTGTGTTCTGTACATTTTCTATGATTATTGCTGCTCTGCTGTATAGAAAATAAATGTTCTTAGTGCTATATTCTACTGGCTGAAGAACCTTCTACTTAGCACATATACTAACTCTTGTGTATCGATCATCAGATTCTATCCCCTCGTGACGAATGGGGAGAGATGGGCGAAGGCAGCCAGCCTAGTCAAATAGAATTTAATATATAATTCTGGCATTTGTAAATAAATGTAAAATACAGGCATGTTTTCTTGAATGTAAAAGAACACTATGGAATGTGGAACTGCAAAATATGTGACAACATTGCACTCTACTGGCCCAGTGAAGCATGTTGTGACCCTTTCATATTAGAATTCGGCTCCAGGGCGGTTGGATGAAGGTTTCATGCCCATTGGTTTAAGGCTAAAGTTTATGACCAGAATTTAGATGTGAAAGGTGCTTTATTGCTCTAGTTTCTGTTAGAATATACATGTGAAATGTCTTCTATTGTTGTAAGTTTCTGTGCAGGTGTTAGATTGCTAAATAATGCAGTTTGTGGCCTGAGAACTGAGACCAGGTGTTAAGATGATGCAATATGAATACTGGGAAAACCTAAGTGTCAAAAATGATGTAATTTAGGAGGGCCTTAGAGACATGTTTGTTAGTAATGTTTAAATACTATTTCTTGCAAGAGACTGGGGGCATTTTGATCTTGATATCCGACTTATCAGCACTCTGCCTTGCACTGACATGTAAGTTTTAGCACTGTGATTTCTTGTAGGAATAGTTAAAGCTAGTAAAGATTAATTAGGTATTTTTCTTTGAAATCAGACCTGTCCTACTGTATTATTTTACATTTCTGTGTGATCTCTGAACTCTTAGATATCTCTGTAGTGTAGTAGTTTTGTCTTGCGTTTTAATTATTTATTATTAAATATTTTTAAAACCTTCCACCTGTGGCTGATTTATGTAGAGATAAGCTCTAGAGTACATTGCATATTTATAGAGGTTATTGTAATAGGCCACTCTAAAGTAAGCCTTGACTGTTAGTTATACTGCTATTGGATATTAATATTGCACAGTAATAATTGGACACCCTTTTAAGGGCCTTTTAGTAGCTGATATTATTAACTGGGTGGTGGCAGTAATTACTACCATATAGTCTGGGTAAAGGGGTACAGTTGGAGAATCTGTGTCAGCCTTTCCCAGGAGTGTCTGTGAAGTTGTATAAATACTTATCTCAAAGTGTGTGTGTGTTGTGTCAGCTACTTGGCAGGGACATGAAGCACTGGTTGGACAGAGAGGGTAACAAAGGTTTTAGCTTGTCCAGTTAGGCTGAGACCTGGACCCTGTAGCTGTGTCAGTGGGGAGTCTTATTGGGGACCTGGTGAGCAAGGGAGCAACCAGCCCCAGACTGACTGTGTTCTCTATGTGCACGTAAGGGAAATTGTACTTTACTGTGTGTATTAGTTATCCTTTTCTCTTCTAGGAGACAACCTCCCTGGTGTTAGTGGTGAGGGTTGAGGCTCCTTGATTGCTGGGCCAGGGCACGGTTGTCACAAGTGTTTGGCAGTGGTGGGATCTACTTCACATACTAATTGGCTTGTAGTGGTGTGGGTAGAGCAAATTCCTGTAGCTTATGTACAGTAATCTCTAAAAGTGTTTTGTACTCTAAAAGAGCCATGCAGTGTATACCCAGAGTTCAGATCATAATTGTTTTATTTCTTTTGTTAGCTTAGTGTTAGTCAGGGTGAGCAGGCAGCATGTCAGCAGAAGAGTATGGAAAGCTGACAAGGAGCCAGCTGGCGGAGATGTGCCAGGCTAGGGGACTGGTGCATGGAAACTTGACTAAAGCAGCCTTGGTTACAGCTGCATCAGAAAACAGCAGCCTGGAGGACAATCAGACTGACAGTGGAGATGCAAAATCCCCAGAGAATGGACAGCTCAACCTTTCTGCAGTGGACTTAAAAATCCATCTGGAGCTAAAGAGACTTGAGTTGGAGGCCAGGCGTATGGCTGTATGGAACTAGAAGCAGCCGAGAACATGAGGAGTCTACAAGCTGAGGAAAATGAACAGCAGAGGAGGCATGAGAGGGAAATGATGACTTTTCGCCAGAGTCATGGAGGTAGTGGGGAAGGGAGTAACCAGACCCCCGGAAGCACAAAAGGTCTATCTGCTAGATCCCTGAAAGGCTTGACTGCTAGAAGGACACCTCCCCTGCTGAAACCTAACTGGAGATTTTCCTGCATTGCCCCTCAGCTCTGAAAAGATCTGCCAAGGTTAATATTACCTTATCCTGTCTGTGTGTACTATATTATTTAGCCATACCAGGTATACAGCACTGCCAGTAATCCTTCAAAGCCCCACAATCAACCCTAAAATACTAAACAGGGTTACTCCTATATCTATCTGTATGGATTTCCTAGTGAACATATCTAAGTTTGTAAGCAGCCCTAAAACTACAAAAATAGCAGGAAATTGGCAGAAGAAAGCTTAATGTGTGAAAAGGGTGCAAAAAGTGATTACTAACAGTATACTATGTAAAAATTCTATACCGAAGGCAAAAACAAGGGTAAGAAAATATTTAAAAAAAAAGAAAAAAAGCCTCTGTCCCCAAATCTCACCCACTCCTATTAGTCCTAAATTTATAGCTCTAAAACCACTCCCCCTCTTTATAGAACCAATGAGCATCTCTTCAGGCATTATCTGGACCCTCCCTACTTACCTATCCTAATTATCCCTCTACTTAAGTTGGGCAAAAATCAAAGCTAATATCTAGACAATGCCTCTGTTATTGGCCGTGAAACCTTTCAAAGTAATGCTATTATACTGCCTACTACCCTTGATAATAATTCCATATCTTCTCACCACCTACGAAAATCTGTCCTACCTAGGCTACTACTACCCAAGAAGACAAACCACCACTCCAATAATACAAATTTAATTAGACCACTTAATAATCCCCTTTATGACTAACTCCTTGGATACAAAATACCACCAACCCATTAGATCCAGATATATCAACCCCAAAACCAAGAATTACCTAAGACTGACATTTAAGTTCCTGAAGCTCACAATTAGACTACCTCACAAGGGATGGGGACATTCATCCAAACCTTGGCCCAACCTCACTAGTCAATCCTAGCCCCAATTCTACTGTTCCCACTAACTTACGAACTTTAAATTGACCTTCGAACTCACTCCTGGTCAGTCACCTAAATATTAGAAGCTTAACTAATAAGGTCCACCACCTGCATGAACTCTTAGATACACATTCCCAGGATATACTTTGTCTTACTGAAACCTGCCTAAAACCATTAATGGCAGATAATGAGGTTTTACCTCCAGGTTATAACATACTAAGGTTAGACTGTACTACTAGGAAGGGAGGAGGGGTAGCTGTACTATACAAAACTACTCTAGATGTGACCTCTGATGCCACACAACCACCCCATGTTGATAAAGCTGAAATTCTCATTACCAAGCTTCAAATTAATAAAAACAAAAGTATTAACATAGCCTGTGTCTACATTCCCCCACGTAATAACACAAACATCCTAGAAGATTTCCTGCTTTGGCTGCCTAGTAACTACCCTCAAGAAACCATTGCTCTAGGAGACCTCAACATCGACTGGAATATTTGTCCCTCAAAATCTCCGACCAGCCATGTAAATCTATATGGATTTACTCAGATCATACCCTCCCCCACTAGGATCAGTATACCTAACAACAAAGATAGTATCCTAGACTGGATACTCATTAATAGCCATCCCCACATGTATAGGACTGGTACCTGTCCTGAAGACATAAGTGACCATTTTGTTACCTATATAATCAGGCATAAGACTGACATCCCCCACCAATCTACAAAACAATTAGAAACAACAAAGACTTTAACCCCGCTAATTTCCAAAATGAATTCAAAGCATGTAATTGGGCAGTCCTAAAACATCTACCACTTGAAGAGGCTGCATTATATTTCAGTACCAAATTCCTAGCCATCCTTGATACCCATGCACCTGCATGTAATATAAGAACTAAAGCAAAAGTTGTTCCATAACTTTCAAAAGAAACCAGACATATGATCTTTCTTAGAAACAAAGCTTGGACCACTTGGCGTACCACAACATCCCCCCTTAGATCAACTTATACTTAGACAACTAAGGAACAACACTAGAAAATCTACAACCCTAGATAAAAAAAAACTTTTACTGCCATTAGCAACAGAAGTGTCAAAACAATCCACAGAAGTTTTGGGCAGGCATAAATAAACTTATTCGCCCTGGGCAATGCACAACTCCTACCCCCTTGGCTACCATCCAAAAACCTTCAGAAGATGTTTCCAATTCCTTTAATAGTTTCTTCACAGAAACTATCCAGTCAGTAGCTAACCAACTATCTTCCAGCTGCCCAAGTCCTAATGCCACCGCACCTAGTTCTTAACTCCCCTTTAACTTTCAACCAGTTTCCACATCACTTATCCATGCCCTAATCAAGAAACTAAAACCTACCAACCTTGCAGCCCTTGCAGTGGATCTCCTCCCAACTAAGTATCTACAAAAAGCTGTGGATGCCATAGCATACCCGATCTCTATCCTGATCAATAGAACTATATCAGAAGCCACTTTCCCCTCCATCTCGAAGACATTCCATTTTATTCCACTCCACAAAGGGGCAGTTCCACTGAACTGTCAGATTATAGACCTATAGCTATTTTGTCACCCCTGGCTACAGTTATAGAGAAGTGCATCCATAAACAACTCCTGAGCCATCTCATTCAGCACAATCTCCTGGCTAACTTGCAGCATGGTTTCTGACCATTCCACGGTACAACCATGGCCCTCCTCTCCATCTCCAATGTTATTAATCAAAATCAAAACAACAATAAACTTTCTTCTGCCCTCTTTCTTCATCTCTCCAAAGCCTTTGACATGGTAAACTACCAACTACTAATACACACACTTAAAACTATTCCTGTAGATGTCCACGCTATCCAATGGTTCAAATCTTATCTGAGTGGTAGACAACAGGCTGTACCATGGCAGAACAAACTATCTTCCCTTCTACCTATCACCCTTGAGGTCCCTCAGAGCTCTATATTAGGACCCCTATTATTTTCTATCTTTATTAATAACCTGTACACAGTCATCCCAACAGCCACCTGCATTCAATATGCAGGCGACTTCACTTTGATTTGCTTTGCCACCTCCCCTTTAAGTCTGCAGACTCTATCCCAAAATGTGTTTAATACTGTCGAAAATTGGCTCTGTAATCAATGTCTACTATTAAATCCTAACAAAACAAAGCTACTGCTTTTCTCCCCCACTTGTAAAGCTTCTGCTCCAACCTTTACTATAAAATCTAACAATGGTACTGTCATTGCCCCAGATCCCTGTACCAAACTCTTAAGTGTAACATTTGATAATAACTTCAAGTTTGATATTCATATTAATCAAACTATTAAAAAAGTTAATAAAAACCTTGGCTCACTATATAATAACAAACCTTTCCTCACTCCACTAGCTAGGACAGTAATTGCCCATACACATCTACTTTCTACCCTCCTTTATGCATCCCCTCTCTTCACAAACTTGAGTAAGTCTGACCTTAATAAACTCTCTAGCTGCTTTAATCATATTGCTAGATTTGCCACTGGAGCAGCATACAGAACACACCACTGTTTGAAACTAAAGACTCGAGAGTGGCTAGAATTGCCTATCGGACTTCAGTACAATCAGCTAATAGTAGCACATAAAATTCTCTGCCAACCTGAAAACACACCCGTACTTACAAAAATGATTACCCCTTACAGCAACCTCAAGACACTTCGCTCATCCAGCAAATTACTAGTTCAAACCCTCAAAAGCAACAACTCATCTGGAGACTCTCTATATACCAACTCTTTTGGTGAAATATGAAACTTACTTCCTGCTGAGCTTACTTCAGAACCTGTTCTAACCCAATTAAAAAAAATCTAAAGCAGTACTTTAAAAGGCAATGGGTATGTCCTTTCTCTAATCCTGACTAACTCTGGCCATATAAACATGTGCTAAAGAGGTCTTTTGGTCACCCTTGCATTGTTTTCTAATTGTTAATCTATAACAAATCAGATTTATATATGACAGAATGAATGACTTTTATCCGATGTATTGTATCTGTAACAGTGCTTTAACTTCATTAATGTAACCGTTTTTCTGTATGTATGTATGGTGCTTTTCTCCCCTGGCCTCTGCTGAAAATGAACAAGTATCCATTCGGAATATCCCAGTCAACAAATGTAAAATAAATAACTAACTAAATAAATAAATAAATACAATGGTAATAAGTGCTCCCACAAGAATTTTAACATTTTTAATTATGGTATTTTAGAAGTCAATAGGACATTTTTTAGTTTATTTATGTAGGGATTTAAGTTCATACCTAGTAGAAAAAGTGAAATAAGTAGAGTTAATTGATTTGAAATTGTTTATCAGGAAGAATAATTTAGAATTACTTTTTCCTGGTGCAAAGGAAACTAATATTGAAGGATTTGAGCTTAGTAAGAAAAGTACATTTAATCCCCCCTTATACCCACAATTAAAAAATTTTGAAGTAAAAGTTGAAAGTGAAATTAGAAAGGTGCTGAATGAAAATAAAGTTTATCCCGATTTATCCATAGATGAGAGAAAGTTATTAGAAGAACTAAGACATAATAAATATGTGAGGGTAATGAAACCAGACAAAGGGGGTGTTGGTGTTCTTATGGATTTTATACTGTATACGGGGAAATGATGGAAATTCTTAATGATGAAAACAAATTTTCTAGGGTCTCCAGGAATGAAATAAATTTAGCATATTATAAAGTACATTTTGGCCTTAATGAGTTATTAAAGGATGGGGTGATTGATCAAAGAACTTTTTGTTATTTATGGGCTGATAATCCGGTGATACCATCAATATTTGGCATCCCTAAGGTCCATAAGAGTAACAATGACTCCCTTTAAGACCAATTATGGCAGTGAATGGCTCAAAAACCCACTTCTTAGCAAAATATTTGGATTTAAAGTTGAAGAATGTCTGGACATAATACAAGGGTATTTTAAAGGACTCATAGGAATTTCTAAGGAGTATTAGGAGTGAGCTATATAGGAAAGATTTAATATTTGTGACTACAGATATTCAGGATTTATTTTCTGTTATACCCTTAAGAATAGGTTTAGAATGGTTTGAAGAAGCACTGTTAGATACCAAACAGTTTCCAAATGATGAGCTGAAATTATGCGTAGAACTAATGAAGATAGTGCTTAATAACAATTTTATGTTCTTTGAAGGGGAGTTTTTTAAGCAGGAGCATGGGGTGGCAATGGGAGCATGCTGTGCTCCCACATATACTAATATAGTTTTATCTATATGGGAAAAATACATTTTGGTTCAATTTATGCTAGTAAGTGGAATTATTACAAATAAAGTGTTTATTTTAGTTGGTGAAGTTTGCTGGTTTTCACTATTTAGTGATTACTCCATATTCTCTGTGTGCCCTGTGGACTTTGGAACTAAATCAAAAAGAGAATGCATCTTAAGCATTCTGTCCTGAGGAAGGAGAGGCAAAGCTCGATCCTGTTAACATAGCAATGGTATGCCAGCTATCTCATTATAGTTAGATCCTCCAAACAAAGTATAAACACTTTTAAAATATGTGAGCCCAGGATTAAGCTTTGTGATACTCCATATTCCCGGGATGGGAGCGTGGGGAGATGAGCAAATGAGTTAATATCTATATCTATATCTATATCTATATCTATATCTATATCTATATCTATATCTATATATACAGTACATATTGTCATTTGCTTTGAAGGTTGTGTTTCTTTCCCTCAGTAGCTCGTAGACATTCCTGGTGTGCTAGGTCTTCTGATTAGCTCTTATTGTGATGGCTTTTATGGTGGTTACATCCTCCACAAATTTATTGATGTAGGCAAGAACTGATTCGGTATAGGTTTCTATGTCTAACTGGAGGTTGTATGTAGCCACTTCTTTGAAGACCTCCCAATAGGTGGTATTGAAACAGTCCTGAAAGCAATCCATGAAACCCTCCTGCCAGACTCTGATCTGTTTAGTTGTCGTTTTTTCTCTGATCAAAGCCGTCTTATAGGTAGGCAGAAGCAGGATGGCAATGTGATCAGAGTTGCCTATGTTGGGGTGCTTCAAAGCTTTCAAGGCTCCTTTAATATTGCTGTAAGATTTGTCTAAGGTATTCTTCCCTCTGATGGGGAAATCCACATGCTGATAAAAATGGGGTAGCACTTACTTAAGGTCAGCTCTGTTAAAATAATCTGCTATCACATGTGAAAATTCTGTGTTTCTGCTTTTTAGCTCACAGATAATATTATGGAGTTTATTTTGAGCTTCAGCAGTGTTACCACTGAGGGGAATGTACACTGCTGTGACATATGTCCTACTGATTTCTCTTGGTACATAGAAATGTCTGCATTTTAGTGTCAATATTTCCACATTTTTGGAGCAGTATGATTGAACCAGCTTACAGTCTTTGCACTATCTGTTATTAACATAGATGCATACACCACCACCTTTAGCTTTACCTCTCTGTGCTTTACATCTATCTGCTTTAACGAGAGTTAGCCTATCTAGGTTCACAGCATTGTTTATATATATATATATAAACTTTGGGTATGGCCTGAGAGGAAAAAAACACTCAAACTTTGGGTATGGCCTGAAAGGAAATAAAACAGTCAAGCCCACAGAGGAGAAAGTTCTGTAAGCGTTCCACCCTCTGATTAGAATGCCATGGTCAATGGTGTCAAATGCCACATAAAGTTCTGGCAGTACCACAACCAAATGGTAGCACTGGCCTCTGGCTGTCAGGAAACTGTTAATTACTTGGATAGGAGTAATGTCAGTATTATGGTAAGACCTAAAGTCAAGCTAATAAGGATTCATGAATCCAGTAGCTTTGAGATGATACCCATGGTGCGTGTAGGCCACTGTTTTTATAACTTCTCAAATAAAAGGAAATTTAGAGTTAGGAAAAAATTATCAAAGGCATTCAAATACAAAAGTGTCTTTTGAGGACTGGGGTGAGAAGATTCTTTTCTATGCAAATGACAGTCCCCTGTTCATTAATAAGTATACAAATATCTGAAATATACTTGGGTCAAGCATGGTTACTTAGGTCCAGCATGTCTAGGCTGGCCTGAACCAGCCTCAAGAGCCATGGGTTTCACCTGTCTGTCATGGAGCTCGTACCTGAGATCACATTTAGGAGCTGATCACAATCAAATAGTAAATATTCGTCCAAAGGTACAACAGGTCATGCCAATAGTAGTGCCTACAGAATCTGAAGAGGGACAAAACAGCCCTCAAACATATAACAACCCCCACTCATCCTATGCTGTCTAGGGCACTGAATAATGGAGAGCTCCTGTGGAACAGTGGCTGTCAAATGCCAGGAGAAATTACCATCAGGCCATTTCTCAATTGAATGTGCAGTAGTTACCATTTTATAAATCTGAAATGAAACCAGACTTAAACAGTTTTAAATAAATGTTTTCAGTATTGCAGTTTCATCTGTAAGTTAGACTTGCAGTTCAGCTTGTTTCTTACTGAAGATTTTTTTTAACAGTGAAAGCTGTCAGTGTACAGATATGAAATGCAGCTGTTATGGAATTAACATAAAATTAATTGAAGCATCTGCAGTTTGCATCTCAAGGTCTATCAGATCCAATCAGTCCCTAATGTCCTATCTTTGACCAGTGCTTGGTGTAGAGATTGGGATCCCAAGGTGACAGGAATTCTATGCAGTAGACAGTTTCCCCCTATGGTAGAGAGGGAATGTTACTATGCGACCATGGCCTGAGGTGGAGACAGGGAGCCTCAGGGTGATGGGTACTCTGTGTTAGGGTCAATTTCTTCCTGTGATGGGTTGGGGTGTTATTAGGTGATCATGACCTGTGGCCACTATTATAGATTGTTGAGCCAGGTCTTTGTCTTCCCTGGCAGGGTTGGTGTACAATTGCAGAACCATGACCTGGCTGGAATGCACTCATGTTGTGTCCTGAAAATGGAGACTAAGTATCAGTATCATCTATGCTGAGGGGGTGACAGTGTCTTGCATTATGACACAGATGAGGACTGTGTACCTTGTGATATTCCCCATTCAAGCCCCTAGTATTTACCCTACCCTGAATTTAGATGACACTGCCACTGTGAGCAGTGATGGTGGCAATGGCAATCCCTCTACATGGCAGTGGAGATGGAAACAATGTCTACCACTATAGACCTCATGCGACCAATCATGTCCTCATGGATGTCATACCTAAACAATACTGTATCATGTCAGCTGATTGACATGAGAACTGTCTACATGTCAAGAGCCAGTTGTGACATGTGATGGAGGGGGGCCCCCTACATGGTTGCGGAATAGTAGCTATACCAACTATAGATGCAAAAGTTTTATCTGCAGCCTCGGCAAGCAGTGCTGGTGCTAAGAGGGTCTATATTACAACATCAAATTAAAACAAGTTTGAACGTTGTAATATCGAACCCTAAAGTCCGAAAGTGGAAAATAGCGAAGCCACAGCACATCAAATTTTTTCCTAGGGAAAAAAATCAGTGGGCCATTTTCGAGGCTTTGCTATTTACTCCACTGTGGTGAGATCTCAGAGTTGGCATATTTAAGTAGGGGTGTATGGGAGGCACAGTCCCCCACATTGTGGGGTGTGGGGGCAAAGCCCCCCACTTCAGTTTAAGTTTATTTTTTTTTTTATCACAGAACAGCAATTTGTTTTCCCTGGGGAAAAAAAAAATCTCTGTTCTGTACTTTCAGTTTTGTTGTGTTTCGGACATAAGGGTTCGATAGTACAATGATTGAACTTTTGTAAGTTCGACATTGTGATATAGATCCATGCTAATAACCTTGGGGGGACCTCTCCCTCACTGGGGAAGACAAGTGCTCAGAATTTATAGTCTCAGGTTCATTCTGTGTGTGGATGGCTACTCTCTATTGAGCTAGACAGTGCTGATGTGTATTGAGACTGTGACTCAGATATCTGTCTCTTCTGTTTGTCATCATCATTGCTAGCCCTGCATGCATACTGACATCAGCTTCTTGCCCTGTTCTAGTCTCTACAGGTGTCAGCATAGCAGTGTCTGCCCTGTGAATAAGGTAAAACACCAGAGTAAACATGCTCATTTAGCTAAAGATATACCCTCGTGGCATGTATGCTAAGGTAGCTGCACAAGATGTACAAATTTTTCCTAACCTAATTTTGTTTGTTTTGTTTTTGCTCTCCTTTTTCTCTCTTGTGGATTGTGTGGGCACAGGACTTCAGGCATACAGATTTTTGCAGAATGTCCACATTTCTGCCTCATATTTTCAGTCTGCTTCTCATAAAATTGTAGTTTTCTGGCAAATCACTGGCAAATCATTGAGGGTTGAAGTCACAAAATAATGACAGATTTTTGAGTTTCAGCTTTCATACCCTTTAGACAATTCATACTAATGTAAAACCTGTCATTCTATCAACCTTCTAAGTTTGTAAGAGCAATATTTAAAAATGTCCCTATTTTTGGGCCTTTGTCCCCCCATTATTTATGGCTTTGTCCAGATTTCTTGCAGATGTCTTGCTCTATGAGGTTGAGAGGTATGATGTCAGGACTTGTTGCTTAGGACTTTAGAACTTAGTGAAGAGTGTTAGATCAGAGAAGGAATCTTATTTATTTATTTTTATTTGCTTTCACATAGAGTATGAGGGTGTAGAGTGGTAAGAGGAATTAGAGCAAAACCAGATTGAGAAGGGACTTGAGGGCCACCAGATAAGGAAGTGCCACAGGATGCCAGATGAACAAGCTATTAGCATTTTCTTGTGTCTTTTATCCTCTTTTATGTTTCAGATTGTTGCTACCACTGGGAGGTATTTGCCAAAGTCACCTTAGGAAATATGTGTTTGCTTCTGTCTAGATTTACCATATCAAGTGGAGGTGGTGTTATCACATTGTAATATACCAACTGCACTTCATGTGGGTTTATGCAGAGGTGTTATGGGGTGGGTTTATGATGTGCCATCTCATAGTGCCTGCATACCATTTAGTGTGTCCCCATGTGTAACTGGGCCATTTTCTGTGTAGGTGTGCTAATATCTGTGCAGGAAACACAAACTCTCCTTGTGCCTGGGGATATACGTATGGTATTGTGACTTTCGTCTGTTGTTCTAGCATCTTACTTTATACATGTCACAACTCTTTGCTGTACCCTTTCTCTTTCAGAAATTGCAAAATGTGACAGTAATTGAATTGCTTAAGACAGGAGGCAGAATAGCCTTGGGAACAGCCATGGTTAATTCTCTTCACAAGTAGCGACCTATGTTTTAAATAAAAAATCTAATGTCAGGATAGACTCACTTATGGTAAACTTCCCCTTCTGCAGCCCTGATGATAGATTTGTTCATCAGGCACCTTCAATGCATGCTACTACTGCTAAGAAGCATGAAAGTCATGAGGCTGGTGTTGCCTTGCCAATGGGTGGCCTCGCCCTTTACTAGCCTGTAGCTTGGCAGTATTGCCTGATGTGGCCTAGCCACAACTGTAGCAGGTAGTGAAAGCAATGGTGGAGAAAGCAGTGGTGGAGAAATCAGTATGCAAGTACAGGACTTAGACGGACAGCATCCTGGGACAGACTGCTTATTCCTTCATCCAACTAGCCCATATCATCAAGCCACCAAGGGGGAGTGTGTCCCATACTGTTAACTACACTGATACAGCATATATTAATGGATCCCTGTGATGTCCCCCCTGGGTGCTGACAGCAGATGTCACACTTCTGATCATACCCCACCCCACCTCTGGTTCTTGTTCACACAACCCTGCTGATCACCATTTGTTTCCTCTAGCTATGTCCCCTACCTCATGCTACTGTGTCCACATTCACCTATTTACCTGTGCTGTCCTATGTGTGCCATTTTATCTGTCCCTTTTCCATTTCATAACCACTTTCCATTCTTTCCTTCTATTTATAAAATTAAAATGGTGCCCTATTCCCAATAAAGACATTGCTCTGCTCCCTGCATATCTTTTCCTTCTTTGAGATTGTCTGCTTGCTCTTTTCCTTTTGTCTACTTTACTTTACTCCCATTTCTTTCCCTTTTATGCTTCTAGCAGGTGTCCACACATTTGGACATTTTGGCTCTGCAGCTGTATACACGGTATGGCTCTGCAGCTTTTAGTGGTGTTTGTGCTATTTTATCAAGGGAGGGTGATACTCATGCAGCCTAGCTAAAACATTCAGTGCTTTGTGTGATGGCCATGCCCTGGCCCAGCAATCAAGGAGCCTTAATCCTTACCACTATCACCAGGGATGGCATCTTATATAAGAGGAAAGGATAACAAATACACACAGTAAAGAACAATTTCCCTTAAATGCATACAGAGATCACAGTCAGTCTGGGACTGGTTGCTCCCTTGCTCCCCAGGTGCCCAATAAGAGTCCCCACTGGCACAGCTATAGGGTCCAGATCTCAGCCTAGCTGGCAAGCTAACCTCCAGTACCCTCTCTGTCTCACCAGTGCTTCGTCTCCCTGCCCAGGTAGCTGACACACCGCACACACTTTGAGATAAGTATTTATACAACTTCAGAGGCACTCCTGGGAAAGGCTGACACAGATTCCCCAGCTGTGCCCCTTTACCCAGACTATATGGTAGTATTTACTGCCACCACCAGCTAATACTTATCATCAATCCAAAGGCTCTTAAAAGGGTGTCCAATTATTACTGTGCAATATTATTATCCAATTGGCAAGTGTGACTAATCAGTCTAAAGCTTATTAGAATGGCTTTGTACAATAAACTCTATAAATATGCAATGTACTCTAGAGCTTAACTTGTCTCTACACAAACCAGCCACAGTTGAAAAAGGTTTTAAAACATTTAATAATAAATAATAAAGACAAGACAATACTACAAAAATACAATGCTACCCAAGAGTTCAGAGATCATACAAAACTTAAAACAATACCGTAGGAAAGTTCTGATATAACAGAAAAACATTTAAGTCTAATCTTTATAGTCCTAGCTATTTCTACAAGAAAACATATTTCTAAAGTAACTTACTTTCATAGAGCAAGGCAGTGCTGAGGTTGGATATCAAGACAGAATGCTTACAATCTCTCTTTCAGCAATAGTTTTTAACATCACTCAAACATTTCTGCTGGGCCCTTCCATATTACATCATTTTGACACTTAGGTTTTCCCAGTATACACATTACATCATTTTAATACTTAGTCTGGAGTTCCCAGGCAAACTGGCTACATTATTTAACAATCTAACACCTGGTCAGGAAACTACAACAATAAAAGACATTTCACATGTACACTCTAGTAATTATTCCTTAAGTTAAAACAATAGAAAGAATGTGTTCAGCTAGCCTCTTCAGCACCACTATCTAGAGCAAAGGGTATACAAGACATAATTTTAACTTCAAAAGAACAGATGTGAAATGCCTGGCTTAGTTTTCCTTACAGCAGATGGCAATGTTGCTACAATCTTGAAGTTCAACATTTTACAGTGTTTTCTTTCATTTAAGAAACAAGTCTGTATTTTAGATTTATATTTACAAATGATAGAATTATGTATCAAATTCTATTTGGCTAGGCTGGCTGCCTTTACCCATCTTCCTCAATCTTCACACTTTGTATTTCAGATGCATTGGTCTCTGAATTAATGTTTTCTACCCTCACAAGACCATAAAATGTAACATGTAATTGCTCTGTAGATTGTGTCTTGTACTTTTGTGTATGGACTTCAACATACAGATGTGCCTACTTACATGGTTTCACTGCTGGGTGTGTCCACTTGCATAATCGTGGAACTGCTCATTTGTGTATATATGTACAGCACGTCTCTTAATATTTAAATTCCCCATTTGTTAGAGTGGACTGATGCTTATCTGCCAAAAGCTTGCAAAGAACTGTAGTGCTTCTCTATGAATTATTACCTGGCAGTCTGTATTATTTATTTATTTATTATTGTCATTTGCTTACTGGGGTAGTTCACTGGGCCGTTGAAAAATAGATTACATGTAACAAATAAGAATAATTAGCATGAACTGGACAAGCTAAGCAGAACAATTAAACAATATATCTTCAAAAGAATCCATATACATATGGATGTATATACATTCATGCAAAACTTACACAGACGAGATAATGTTTTGTCTCAAGCTTACACAGTGTTATCTAACAGGTGTTGTAAGTCACTGCTTCATACTGCTAATGCTTTGACAATCAGGGTGGCAGTCTATAAAACTGGGTAGGAAGTAATAGCAAAAGCAATAAGTGAGCATTGCATGAGTAGAGAAAATATTATGCTGTGGTATGGGAAATATCAAACAGCTGCATTTGTTTAAACATACACAAAAGAAAAAATGTTGCTAGGAAAAGACAGTAACTTGCAAATCTTTTCATCCTCAATAATTGTTTCAATAGTGTGTGAATATTGGTAAAAAGTTGTTGCCAGGTTGCTGATTACTGACCTTGAACTGAAAAAGGTGTCTTATGAATGGGAACTATGTCAAAAGATTGACTGTTCAAAAAGTCAATCTTCATATATTTGAGACCATATGATTGACTTTCTGAAAAGTTGAACAGAACTAAACAACAAAAATCTATGTTTTTCAGGGGACTGCACCCCCAGTTAAGTATATATACTAACTCTGAAACCACACTATAGTGGGAAAAAGGGTAAATTCCCCAAAACCCACTGTACCATGATCTCCATACAAATGCTTCGACTTTTTGGAAAGTCGAACATATGGTCTGCGCATGTACAGGCATCCATTAACTCACTGAGCTTTTTATTTTTCAAGATTGTTTTCAGATAGCGCAACTTTTTTTCCTATCTAAAGGAATCAGGGAATTTTTCAGTTGCTGTAACCTTTTGGGTGCACCAGTTAACGTCATCAGTAAGAGTCAGATATGGCCTGTCACAGCAATGTTCCTTATGAAGGGACGAACACCAATCTATAATATATGGGCGACATTTGCTAACTCTAATGACCAGTTGTGTTCTACTTTGGAAACAATGACCTACACAAACCTCATAGTAGATAGCTTTGGTGATAACAATGATAACATTTGGTAGCCAATGTGGTAGGCCTATTGTTAGCTACTGAGAAAATGACCTAGTATTCTTTCTCCCAAATGTTAAATGTTGTCCCCCAAAATTCCTTTAGTTCACTCAGCCAGGTACTTATAAGAAGAAATGGATTTAATCTTTTGATAAACACAAATATTGTGTCTATGAAGTTTGTTAACATATTGCTAACATACAAGCTTAGTCTTGAGATGGAGAAGTGATCAAAATAATGTGCTGAGTTAATTTCTATGCATATAATGAGCTGTTCAAGTAAATGGCATCAGTAAAGCAATAACTACATTTGCATTACGAGCAAATATTAAATCCATTCAGACTTCTCTACTGTCCTTATTGTGAAGGAAGATTTCTGTTTTCATTCCTGCTTTAACATGTCTCTGTTTTTGGAGGTTAGCCCCCCTATTACCAGGTTTGTTTTACCACTTCACATAATTTTCTGAATCTCCCTCATCACATATGATTTTTGAAGTTGTGTAGTACTCAGAAAATACATTACATGGCCAACATAGTAGTGGTAACAAAAATTTAAAGAAAGAGGACATAAACTCCTATTTTCTCAAGCAAAAATAAATGACCTTGTGTGGTACAATTTTGCGATACAGTTTATTAAAGTCGACAGATTTTATGCTGTCTTTTTGACAATACGCTTATATTTTCCATTGTTTTGTCCCTCTGTTTTCAAATGTGGTTTTGAATATTATCTCACATTTTTACTGGAAACGGGAAGAGTCACATGCTATTTGGTAGTCAAATTTCATGTTAATTAGATGTCCAGATTTTTGGATGGATTTATTTTTCAAGGGCCTTTGTTCATGTTTTCAATGACTGCAGGTTAAGAGGTATGAATCCATTCTTTTTTTAAAAATATTTGTTAACCAGGTAAGCCCACTGTATATAAGTGCTTCGTTGCAGGGGTGACCCAGGAACACTCCCTGGGAAATCACACAATAGGCAAACAGAGGTGGAAGGAATCTAACCCTATACTCCTGGCTATAGGAAAGAGCTCATTAAAAGTTTGGAGCATTAAGTGTGTGTGTGTGTGTGTGTGTGTGTGTGTGTGTGTGTGTGTGTGTGTGTGTGTGTGTGTGTGTGTGTGTGTGTGTGTGTGTGTGTGTGTGTGTGTGTGTGTGTGCCTGTGTTAGTAAAACTGCATGCTTCTGTAGTGTTGTATGGGGGCTTTACATACTATCATTTATTTTATATAAACATTGACTCAAGAAACTATTCCTAGGTGTGAGTTGCATGGATATTTACTCATACCTGGCTGTAAAATCTTGTCAGTTGATCTCCAGCCTCAAGAACAAACCATCCCAGACATGATTTTATCCCACAGTTATCCGTATCCAGCAACAATATATCATTATGGTGACAAATGTCATTGTGTTGTACAACTGGATGGCCTTATAAAACACTTCACAAATGTGTCACATCTAGAATGTCACATTGCAGTTATAAGAATGGTTCCCGTTAAGGCAGAATAAGATTACTTTAGAACTCAAAATACCTAATTAGTAGTACTGTTTATACAACTACAAGCTGAGCGGTACCTTTCCCATTCATCACTCAAACCTATAATAATCTTCCAAAGAACAAACATAGAATATAGAGAGATGAATATACTATTGACACAAATTACAAAGCAACAGGAATGGGGTGAGAGAGAGAAATAACAGATCATTAGCTAGAAATATTCTGTCTTTTAGGAGAAGTCATTACCAAATTATTAAACATAGCTTGGATAGAAATGCTGATGGCATAGGATAAAACTTCTGAAAAAAAAAAAAAATAACTCAGGTACTCTGGTTACTGAGACACAATTCCGCCCAGAATGGTAGTGATGCAGAAGTAAAACAATTTGTGACAAGAACTGAGTGACAAGATGTCTCAAGTCAGAAAGACAAGCAGGGCGAATGTTCATAATGTCATAATGTTAAGGGAAACACTGCTGGATATTAAATTTTCTGCAGGGGGGTGAAGCTTTGGATAAAAATCTAGAAACCCAGCTTGACCCCATACACAAAGTGAGGATACTGAAATAATAAAGTTACTAAAACTCAGGCTAAAGGAATATGTTCAATAGCACATGGCCGACAGATGGCATTAAATAGTAAAATGATTAATTGCTGACATTACTGTGCTAACCATGGTGAAGTTATAACATTTTCACATCAGCATTAGCTATATAAGGCTGCTAAAACTTCTTCATAAATGGTGCTGAGGAAATTTCATTTAAAATATGCCTTAGCTATCTATAACTTAAATGATTCCTTGGAAATGATAACATCTGAATTGCAGAGCATTAATGCAATTCAGTTTTAATTAGAAAATCAGTAAATACATCTTAGACATTTCACATTATCTCTAACCTAAGGCTAAAGTCATTTAGCATTAGGATCCCGATCACTCACTAATATCCCTGTCATGTTAAAGAATATAGAAATAACATCGACATAAACCTAAACAGGCATAATACAGATTCAAGAGTAAAGGTCCTGCAGTCAGTAATATTATACAGATAAAGCATTTATGTCTGTTAAACAAATCTTCCAAGAGAGAAGGTCTCTCCATTTAGCTGAGACTTAATCCAAAAGCAAACTAAAAATTATCTTCTGCATCAAGGTAGGAAATTAAATATTATATGCATACATTTTTACAATGAGCACAAGTGCAATGCCTATTAACACTTGTATACATAATATCCAAGATATTAGGAAACAGAGGAGTTAGTCAATTGGTCAACAGCTGTATGCTTGATCTGCAGTTTTCAGCCAACTGAAAGAACTTCTATATGCTCCTGAATGTCACTGCAAAAGGGATTATGTCCATAGCATAGGTTAGCAACCCAGAAATAGATTATGTTTACAGTAGAGTGTAAGGGGTATAGCCCTGTTCAAGGGGATGAAGAATTTGGCAATATACAAAATATTATATATGATGTGTCCATGTATGATTCAGGCAGTTCTCATGATTCCTATACCAGCTACATGTGTGATCTGTACCAGCATTTTATGCAGGGTTCATAGGTGTTTACTAGACTAATGACCGCAAGGGCCTTTTTAAGCCTAACCATGCATCCCACATCTCTGATGAGTTCTGATACCCTTGACATTCTACATGGTTGTCTAGTTGTTAAATACAATCATTGACACGCACAGAGCCCCTCATCATTGGGTCCCATGTATTTAGGGACCTGACCATTCACAATGATGTCCACTGTTATATGTTACAGGAGATGCAGGCTACCACTTAGAACTGTGGCTTATAACTCAGACCCGCTGACCCCAGACCATAGAAAAGATGGCATTAACTCCACACTGTTGCGATCAGGTAACATTTAATTAATTAATTAATTAATTTATTTCAGTCTGATAACCAGGGAAGTCCACTGGGCCTAAAAAGAGCCCGTTTTCAGTGGAGGCCCAAGGAGAAAAGCTCCAGTAACAATGACAAACATATTAGCATATAGACATACAAAGCAAATAAGTCATACAGCTTTATGCAGCATTCTACAGTAAAAAAAAAAATTCTACATTCTACAATGATAATAATAATAAAAGCTAGCAACTGTACAGTCTAAGAATCATTAACAGTGAATTACAATTGGAATTTTACATTCCAGACTGCATAAGACTGGCTTCTATTGGTTGGATACATCTGTTACATCACTGCAGCAAACACCAGAGACCTACAGCAAAATATTTTGGAGCATGCCATGTTACACTACACATTGTTGTGAAAGCACTTAGAATGGAGAGAACTCCATAGCACAGCCTGACATACCTGTAGCAGCAACAGAGAAAAGAACCAGGTGAGGAGTCATTGGAGGAACTAATTGTAGTCATGCCACATGTGAGTTAGTAGTTAGCATAGTACGGTACTGGCAAAGAGGTAGCATCTTATCCTCAACTACAGGTTATAACAAGACAAACACAGAATAACAGTGATGTAAATAGTAACGTATCCAGGCTATACAGTGCAGTGCATTAACTGACAAGGCTATGCATCAGACATTACCATGTGCACACAGGCCAGAGGGGTGAGCAGCGTACACTCATCATGATAGGCAAAGGTAGGGTGAGGCTCAGTGACTAGCATAGGTCTAAGAATAACGGGTTGTAGATGTAATAGCCATACACATGACTAGCAAGTTAAACGAAATCAGGGATCACATTTTCTACTGAAGGTGTAAAGCTTCTATGGGCAGAATGCTTTATAGGTGCATCATGTATACCTATGATATAAGACTGGAAGCGTCCTGTCCAAGTGATGGCATACCGGGATTGGTGCATATATGAGAACACCAATGTGGCCCTCGTGTGGTACTCTGATAGAATGTTGGCATCTGTGATGACCGGAACAGATATGGGTAAGTGTTGCTCATAGTATTGCTACAGGGCAGTGTGATGGCATTGAAATTAGGGACCCCTTTGGCTTGCATGGTAGGGTGTGCCCATGGTGGAGCCAGAAGTGCATAAGTTAAGACCATGGAAATGCCTACACCCAGGGGAGGAGGTAGCCATGGATAGCTGTCTGTTGAATAATGTATGCCATCTACATAAGACTGGCATGTGATCAGGCAATGAACATCCTTCCAATATCATCACCATGGCAACCAGCTGCCTGCATCCCCATGACTGTTCTATGCCCTGTGCCCTTTCAGGATGAGCCCACCCACCAAGTCAGTCACCTGTCATCACCTGTGCAATGTTATCTTGTTTAATGTTCTCTATCATGGTAAGGTTTCATAGTGTTAACATCATACAGCTCATGCCCCTGCCTCTTGCCTAGAAGTTCTATCACGTAGTTAATATCACTGGCCTTCCTTATCACTTTGAAGGGTCCCTCCCAAGCTGCCTGCAGCTTGTTGTGTCAGACAGGAATGAGAACCATAACCTGCTGCCCTACAGCATACTCTATGGCTTGAGCATTCCTGTCATACAAGACCTTTTTCTGCTGATGGGCTTCTTCCAGATTCTCCTGGGCCAAGCCCATGAGTTGCCTGAGCCTTATCCTGAGGTTTAGGACATGTGCCACAACAGACTCCATGTGGGATTCACACTCACCCCCCCACACTCTTCACTAATCAAATCTAGAGGTCACCTCCACCTATGCCCATACAGTAACTCAAAAGGTGAGAAGCCTGTGGATTCCTGGGGCACCTCTATGTAAGCAAACAACAGATGGGACAGATGTTTGTCCCAAGTCCTTTTGAACTGTCTTTAAATGCCTATAGCATGGTCTTTATTGTAGAGTTTAACCTTTCCACCAGACCATTAGTCTGGGTATTGTAGGAGATGACCTTTAGGTGCTTCACCCCACAGTGCTTCCACAGACAAGCCATCATGTCTGACATGAAATTGGCACCTCTGTCAGTCAGTATTTCTCTTGGTAAACCTACCCTGCTGAAAATCTGTAGCAAGTATTTGCCACCTTTTCTGCCTCAGTTGTGGACAGGGCCACATCTTAGGGTATCTGGTAGCACAATCTACTACCACTAGGATATACTTCTTCCCTGTGAACTTGGGGTGCTCAGAGGCCCCAGAATATCTATAGCTACCCTCTGAAATGGCTCCTCAATCAGAGGCAAAGGCATCAAAGGAGCTTTGAGCTTGCTCCTGCTATGCCTACTTTTCTGGCACTGCTCACAGGTCCTGCAGTACCCTGTTGCATCCCTTGAAATCCCAGACCAATAAAGGTTCTGCATAATATGTCTCTTGTTATGCTTTATGCCCATATGACCTGCAAAGGGAATGTTATGGGCTATGGCTAGAAGTGCCAGCCAGTATGCTCTGGGCACTACTAACTGCTGTATTCTTTCATCCTCTACTCCTCCCTCTGGGGTTCACTCTCTATACAGTAACCTTTTGTCCCAAAATACAGATTCCCACTTTCCTTGGGAATCAGGTGCCTCACTGGCGACCTCTTTCAGGCCTTGTAATGTAGGGTCTGAGAGCTGAGCCTGTCTCAGCTCTCTCTTTTTGTAACCCCTCCCAGCTCCCCTTCCAAGGGAAATGTGGTATCCTCTGACATTGGTGCCTCACTGTCAGCCTGAGTACTACTACTCTCCTCTGCTCTTGCAGTCACTCTGTCCAAGGGAACATTAGTATCCACAAGCAGCTGTGGCTCACCTTCACTCTCACTGCTAGAGGGTAGCTCCCTCTCTGAAGTCACCACACTACCAGTCCTAGCTTCAAGTGTGTGATCTGTCTGGGTCCCCCCCAGCCTACCAGACACACATGCTTGTCTCCAAGCCTGACTGTGTGTAACTGCATGCACACAAGGTACTGCATTATCAACATCATTCCCTATTAGGACATCTGCAAGGATATCTTCAAACACACCTACTTGCTTGCTTCCCTTTCCACCCTCCCAGTCAAGGTGTACCCTAGCCAGAGGTGTTTGGAATGTGGTCCCTCCTAAAGTTCTGACTAGAGTAGACTGCCCA
The DNA here is from genome assembly GCF_019279795.1 of Protopterus annectens. Taxonomy (NCBI): domain Eukaryota; kingdom Metazoa; phylum Chordata; order Ceratodontiformes; family Protopteridae; genus Protopterus; species Protopterus annectens. The sequence goes on along the minus strand of NC_056725.1, from coordinate 1,595,603,477 downwards.
AGCAAGTAGTGCTCCTCTTTAACCATCACAAGTTTCACAATGGTTAGGTTAGAGGCTGTGCCTCTCTTAGCAGTGGCCTGTTTTCCATCTGCTAAGATAGGATATAACCTCTTGTGGTAGTTGGCTACCCTTGTTGTCTGCAGACAACTTGCCACTGGCATTCTGTCATTTCCAATTGCTGACTCCCCCACCTTTGGTTTCCCACCTTGCCTCCGAGGACATCTATATGCTACATGGCCCCACTGGTTACATTTAAAACATTTGACCCTTGATCCTGGCCATATACCTGAACTAGTGGCCTCCCCTGTTACTGGCAGACTCTGTTTAAGTGGTTTAGGCTGCCCACCAGGGGTTCCCTTAGACCAATGTGCAGCACCTGGTATCCCTTTCCTGTACATTGATGTCCTGCTTGCTAGGTATAGGTCTCCCTTTTTCCTCAACTAATTTGCGGTATTACATTCTCTATCTGCCAACCAGATTCTTATGTCCTCAGGCAAAGTGCTAAGGGCTTGTTCCCTCAACAAAAGGTCTGCCAGCCCTTCAAAAGTGGTGACCTGACATCCACTCACCCATCTATGAAAATAAGTGCTTAGTTCAGCAATATATTCACACACACTTTCATCTGCCTTGCACCTATGCTTATGAAACTTTTTCTATAACCTTCAGAGGTTAACTTAAAACACTCTAATAAACAATGTTCAACAGCATTATCATTTAAGCAATCAGTATCAGGCAGTTTAGAAACAGCAGTTACAGATTTACTATGGAGTAAGGGGGTCAGGAACCGTACCATGAACCCTTGGTCAACATTATACTGTTTATAAACCCTTTCAAACATATGAATAAAACTATCAAAATGGCCACCCTTTGTAAATTGTGGAAGAAATTTACTGACCTTTATTGCTTCTGGAGTTCGGTTATCCCCTTCTCCATTACCTCCACGACCCTGGTGAAGAGTCAACATCTCCTTTTCATGTTGCCTCTGCCTCTCATTTTCTTCAGCTTTCAGACATGTCAGTCTCTCTGCTGCTTCTAATTCCATTTGTTTCTCCTGCTGCAGCCTCTCTGCTGATGCTAGTTTCAAATGTTTGGCCTCCAGTTCAAATCTCTTTAACTCCAGATGGATTTTTAAGTCCTCTGAGGCAAAGTTGAACTCTTCATTTTCTGAGAGTTGTACATCCCCAAGGTCAGTCTCATTGTCCTCCTCGTTGCTGGTCTCTTATGCAGCTGTGGTTAAGGCTGCAATAACTTCTGCTTTAGTCAGGTTGGCATGCACCATTCCTTTGTCTTGGCACATCTCAGGCCAGCTGGCTCCTTTATCACTTCCCATATTCCTCTGCTGACATCCTTGCCTGCTCTACCCAACTAAGCAAGCTAACAAAAAAATAAACAAAACTATTGTGATATGAAACTCTGAATGTCTCGCATGTGGCTGCTTGAGAGTACAAACACCTTCTTTAGTGACCACCATTTAGGGGTTATAGGAGTTCAGTATCCACAACATGGAATCCCAATATGTGCATATCCCACCACTGCCAATCAATAAATTTGATGACCCTTCACTGGACCAGTAATCAGTAGCCTCAATCCTCACTACTGGCAACAGTGGGGGATGTAGATTGGGAGGATAACAAGTACACACACAATATTTCCAGATGCACCTCTCTGTCTCAAGTGCAATTTCCCTCAAGAGCACAGAGACTACAGTCAGGCCATGGCTGGTTTCTCCATTTTTCTCCAGATCCCCAATAAGACTCTCCACTGGTACAGCTATAGAGCTGAGATCTCAGCTGAGTGGCCAAGCCAAGATGTCCAACACCTCTCTGTCCAACCAATGCTTCATGTCCCTGCCCAAGTAGCTGCCACACACACTCTTTGAGGTTTTATTTATACACACACCCACACCTGGGAAAGGTTGGCACATATTTACTAGCTATACCCCTTTTGCCCAGACTATAAGGTTGTTATCACTGCCACCAGACAACTCTTATCAGCTACTTTAAGGCCCTTAACAAAGGGTGCCCAATCTTACTGTGTAATATTACTATTAATACAAACAGTAGTTTGACCAAGAGCAAGGCTATTAGAAGTGGCCCACAGTGTCACCAAATAAATATGCCAGTACTCTCAAAACTTAAATATCTCTACAAATATCAGCCACAATGAAATGCTTAAATATATTTAATAATAAATAATAACAGAACAAGAAAATACTCAGTATATATTCACAGTGAATTCAGAGTTCAAAACCAGAGGAAATATTTAAAACAACATTGCAGGACAGTCTCAAATAAATAAAGAAAAATATCTAAACTAAGCTTTGCTATATTCCTGACTGTATCTAAGAGAATTACTATACCCTAGTTAACTTACTTAAGAGCAAGGCAGATGTGTTGAATGGATCTTCATTAGTTGTTGTCAGGTCCAAGACAGAATACAGAAAGAAGTGTCTCTAACAGAGTTCTCAAATTAATATCTCAAATATTACTGCTAGGATAACTTACAGAATTACATCATTTCTTGTGATCTGAGTTTATCCCACATTAAACCCTGACTGCTAGGAACTGGCAGTATTTAGCATCTACCTGTGAAAATAAATAGACCTCAGATCTTTGGCGGATGCTGGAAGTCATAAAACAATTACATCCCCTCATATTTCAAAACTAGTAATTATTTCACCTTAGAGACAATACAGAAAGCTCCCTAGTTTTAGACATTGTGTCTCCTTGCTGCATTGACACTGGAAGATACCATCTTTTATTGCATAGCCATAAAGTAATTTAATTTCAGCTATTTTTCTGAAGTCACCCTCCTGTACTCCAGTTTCCACTGTTAAAATATATACATTTAAACAGTTACAACAGTGCATGTATATTTCTGTTCTTTTCCAGTAGGGCACATTGTGGATACATCTTTAAGCTTACTTTACAAAATACCTTTTTTAACACACATGTCTGTACAGACCAGTTTGATGTACACGATATACAGTTCTAATACACTTGCCACACAAGCATCTTATATAGATCATGTTGATATTCACAAATGATATAATTATTTAGAAAATTCCAGATAGCTGGGCTGGCAGTATCTTCCTTTGTCACAAGTGTATAAATATAAGAAATACCTGTTGAGCATGTCACATGGTGTCTAGTATGTGTGACTGTGTGCTCCATGTTTCCTTTTTTGTTCTAATTTAAACCTAAAGAATGGACATGGCCTCTACAGGCAGTGGATTTATCATGGCTTCCATACGGTGCAACAGGGAACATGCATTCTTCCTTCTGTTGCTGCATACGGACCAGAGAAAGTACCTGATGAAAAAAATATGGTCTCCTGTACAAATCTGATACCTGCTATCAGCTTGGTGGAGCATTGAGCAATTCCACAGGCATCACCTGCTCTGGTAAGCATTACAAACAGAAATATAGTAACCAAACCAAAGAGTAAAAAGGTCACACATACAAACCAATTAGTAAAACCTAAGAGAAAAACCCAGCCAAGTTAGAGTTTTCACTGTGTGATACCTTAAGCCTCCTGTAATACAGGACCATTGGATATATGCAAATAACACCTTAAGGACATCAAGTGTTTCAGCAATATGGCTTATGAATGCCCATGACATTTTACTTTTTCTTCTTAAGTCTTTGTAGATACATTCATGCCAATAAAGCCAAACCCCACTACAGAAGTGCCACAAAGACCTTTTCCACAAATAGGAAGAAGAGGTTAGGATGAGAAAAACAACTTTTGGTGGTAAACCTTAAATTCTTGGCTTGGCAATATACTTTATGACTAGCATCTTTAGCTGTAATTCTCTTCTCTTGTAAGAGATATTTTGTGCTAATTACTGTTTGTTTTATGTTTTCCAGAAGCCCGTGAGATACTGGAAAACTGAATGGCACATTAAAGGAGACAAGGGAGACTCTCCAGGAGGTGGGGTAAGTGGAGTATATTGTCAGTAGTACTGTACTACTGTAATAAGGTGTAATATGCATCACTAATAAGTTGTATTTGTTTTGCTCTTTTTTGTGTCTTTTTTTTTTCTTTTTTCCATTTATTGTCCTACTTTTTTCCATTTATTTTCTCTATCTTCAGGACAAGCTGTAATGAGATGGTGGTCACATGCTCTGCACTGGCTGCTGTGCCTACCTGTAGGCCCCCAGCCTGCCCACAGGCCTGTTTGTCTGCAGAGTGATGAAGGTCATCTTGCAGATCACAACCTGCAGGACTCACTGGTGGCCTTTGTTGTTACTTCTCAGGCAGGGGGTAAATGGTTCTTTTCTAAGAGCAGTGCTGAGGAGTCCTCCTGGGTCATTTGGGAAGACATGTGGAGGCTGTTGAAGACCAAGGCAGACTGGAAGCTGAATGTCCACACTGGCATGTTTGAGTGTCCTCTTGTATGACAGTAGAGTCACATGGACAGCTGACTTCATTCATCAGGTCACCAAAAGTGGTGCCTGTCCCATGATATCAGCAATGGAAGTGGTCAGGAAGGCCCTCCTCACTCTCCTTATCTCCCATCATTGTGTTCCCCATCCTTTTCTATCAATTTCCATCTCCTGTTTATAGTCCAGTCCCCCATCACTCATTTCGTTTATCCTATGCCAGGCCATGTTTCATTTTTGCTGCCCTACTTATGTGTCACTACCTCCCTGATAGTCGTTGTCTGCAAACATATATTTCATCATTTGCCCCTGCAACCCTACCCTCCATTCTACCTCCACTTCCCCTTGCTATCTCTTCTCCATCTTCCTTCTTAAAAATGATCATCTGTGTCCATAGTATACCCAGTTTTCTCTTCATCTGTGTTCCATCATTTTCACCCTGTGTGATCCATGGCTGGCTGTTTCCCCTTTCTTCCTATACTATCCCCTCTTCCAACCCCCGCTGATGTGATAAAATGAATAGGCACTTTGCTATGATGGACTTGTATGGGCTGACTGCTGTGCCCAATGAAAGTTATAGGTCATTTGATGCACATGTGAACATATGTAACACCAGACGTGCCACTGGCCTGATGCTTTCCCTTGGGTCACATGACTGATTATAGCATAGACATTCCAATTGTGTGTTTACTGCTGTTATCATAGCAGTAAAGTTTCATTATGCAGTTCTGTCCCATGCATGACCATGCTGCATTAGCACTCATATATGCCTAATTTGCTTTAGGCCATGTAGCACTAGCTTCCTTGTACTGTTCACCACTACACTGGTGGCATTATGCTTTTTTCCTAAATACTACCTTGGTTCTGAGAAGAGGCTTGCACTGACCAAAAATATTGTTTGTCTGTCTGTTGCTCTGCCTCTCGCTTACTTCATTATTGTTTCATTCAGTTGTATTAATCCAAAGTACTTTTGTGTTGAACTGTCTTTCGGCTTTTCCCAGTTAGGGGTCGCCACAGTGGAACCACAGTCCGCTAATGATTAGCAGTAGATTTTTACGTGCTGGCTTGCCGGGCCTAACGCACAACCTTCAACGAAGGAAGGCCCATTCAAGGTTGTGCGTTGTGATAATTGTATTATTTTTTACTGTTACCCTGGCCCTACTGTATTACTTTTTACTGTTACCCTGGCCCTACTGTATTATTTTTTACTGTTACACCTGGCCCTACTGTATTATTTTTCTCCTGTAAAAAACAGTGCAGTGTATGTTTATTTTTTGCTTTTGTGTTAGTCTGACTGTTGTGTCTGCACTTTAAAGGTCATACCACTGATGGTCCTACCAGGTTCTGCAGGCTAACATACAAACCTAAACAAACAAAAATGCCAAATTATCCTTTCATGTGAAGTTATGAAGAAATATTCTGTGATAATATGTTGAAAACTACCAAATACACAACATAATATATCACCATCAATGAATGCTTGTAACCCATATATTTTAGTAAGTGTCTATGTTTATAAGATAATATAAATGGTCAAATAAACTAGATGCAGATCTTTAAAAAATCTCTAAAAGATTACCTTAATACTACCTGGACATGTCATTGTAAATATCCTGCATGACTCCTCTTCCCTTTTCCATACTTCCTACTGTCACTTTCTTCTTACCATGTCTCTCATCTCATCTTATTTACTTCTTCTCAGCACAGATCTCCCTGTATCCTTTTACGCTATTTTCCTTAACAAAGCTCTCTACTTGTTTCCTAATACCTTTTCTTCCCCTTATTACTTTTAACTAACTTTCCTTTTATTCCGAATCTCCCTAACCTTCCTCCCTCCAAACCCTTCACCCATGCCTTCATCCAATTCTTTATCCCTTTCTAACAGTTTCCAGCTCACTACTCTAACAAATGCTGCTTATTTCTCTTCTTTAACCTCTTTTTAAACTTCAAATCACTGTAAGATTGATGAGTGCAACTCTTAGTTATTTCTGAAAGATTGCATATAGTTTTAGGCTTTCTACTCTAGTATCCTACTAGCCAATGTGATCTGTATCTTCTTGTGTTTTATATATATGTTAAATATGATTTGCCTGCATATTGGTTTTGTATCCTTGTACTGTAATGTCTGAAGTACTAAATTGTTTTACTGGGAAGCTTTTCTCCCGGGCTTCCGCTGAAAAAGGGCTTTGGCTGAGTCGGACTAACCCAGTTAACAAATGTCAAATAAAATAAATAAATAAATAAATAAATAAATGAATAAAAGCAATATTTAAACTGTGTCTCTGATTTTGGGCCTTTGCCCTAAATTATGTTTGGCTATTACCAGAATTCTATGCTACCATGTAAAATTGAAAATAGAAAACTGGTCAAGTAAAAGATCCAACATAATTTACTGGGGCCAAATCAGAGATTCATTAGGCTTGCTAGACTGGAATGTGGCAAAGCTGTGGTATGGTCTCTAGGATGTCTTGCACTATCTGGGATTAGTTATGGCTAAGGAACAGTAAGATATTGTCTTTAAGTGCCATCTGGTGATCATCCTTCTGGTTCTGGCAATTAGAGGGACTGATCTTAGTTTAATGGGCCTGAGCAGTAGTGCATAATATAATGGCCTTAAGGAACTAAAAGCAGAAATAGCAGTTATGTGGACAGAATTGCCCACGATAGAGGTTACCAAGCACTATGCGGAGGTGGTTACATTTTTCAAAGCATGTGACTGTGAAGGAAATTCAAACATTTTGTGTTTGGAAGTGCCTCCAGAAATAACTTTTATACCTAGGCAAGTATATGACACCTGCAGGAGGTGTGCCTCAGGGGAAAAATGGAGTGGTGATTATGTAATATATTTGGGAACTATACAGCCTTATGGCTTTTCCAAGAACAAATTCAGATGCTCTTTAGATGATGATTTTTCTCAGCTGGTCTAGATTTTGAAGTCTTTAATTTTGTTGGTTTATAGCCAAACTATTTCATTGTCTTCAAATGATAGATTATGTTTATTTTCACTTATGTTGGTATCTGAAAAAGCCATCACTAGACCATGGAAATCTAAGGTTATCCCAGTATTTCAGGACATGGTTAACATCATGAAACTGATGAAAGAAAATGGAAAATATGTCAGAAGGTAAGAAGCAAAATGTATGACAAGATGGCTGCTGTGGTTTCTGAGTAATGAGGAAGAGAACACAGTAACATAAATAACATAATGCCCATGGTAAATATGGGCATCTCATACAGATGTATTTCTTGATTGAGGTATTATCTGCCAAAATAGTAAGTTCAGGTTAGATTAAAAATTGCGGTGTGCAAGCTTGAAAGAACAGCCTAATGACAGATTATTAGTAATCTGGATTCAATTTGTATTTAATATTAATTAGTAATGTAACTCTTGCATGTCTCTGTGGGAATTGCATGTCAAAATTACTGCACTATAATCATCCGGAATACATGCCTCGTTTATCATATGTGTTTATGTTGAACTGCATGTTGATAAATGTTGCAAAAAACATTTCATTAAAAAGAAAAAAAAAACAGGTTTCCACCTTCCCCCAAGCCCCCCTATCTAGCACATTTTCTCAGTGCTATGGTCATTCATATTTACTATTTTTTCCCTCCCCACATCAGGCTCCTCTCACCCTATTGACCTATTCACTCCTACACATATTGGACAAAGCCACAATGTCATCTGAGCTGAGATCTGGACAGAGGTGAGCTGTCATCTGCAGATGATTTAGATATATATTTTTTAATTGTATACCCTTCCATTATGTCCTGTCTTCCAGTCTATCATGCAGTGGTATAGGTGCAGATGTACATATTACCATTTGTTCTTTTAAGACCTGAATCCTGTGATCTTCACCATGGATGACTACCCTTCTGGAGTCATCCACAGGAGAGGCATTTTTACAAAAATTACATTTCCTCCCACCCCTAGCTGACTCCTCAGGGACTGGATTTACTAATTGACCTTGGGTCTCCTACACCACAATCAAGATTCCATCTCTCTGCACCATGGAGTGGTTTAATATTTATAGTGGTACATTTATATTTGCTATAAAAAATGCTTTCAATAGCTGTATATTTTTATAAACAGAAGTATTACAGATTGGTTTGACAAACATTATCACTAGTAAATTCAAGTTTAGTTTAGACATCAAGTCAGAATAGTTAGATCTGTTCATTTACTGGGTACGATTTAACACACGATGTGCATACTTTGGCTAGGAATACAACATCTACATGGGAAAGAAAGGAAGGAAAATATTTGTGCTTAGCCAATATACAAATGTATTATTTTTATGACAAGTTTTAATATATATTTTTTATGAAATACAAATATACACAAGGATTCAAGTTTTATATTTACATCATATTTTTCACATTGAATTTTAACTCTATTTTTATGTTTCAATTTCCTCATAAGAAAGTATTATAAATTTAAGTTAGAAACAACTTCTACAATTAACAAAATATTTTTACAACAGACATGTTTTGGAATAAGGACTATACAATCTACTTTTGGTGCAATATGTTTTTGTGGAAGGGCATTATTAGTTAGAATGATTTTTAGGCTACATAACCATCTAGAAAAAAGTTTGATGAATTATTCATGAATGCTGAGACTTGATAGGTTGATTTTAAATAAATTAATTTGAATAAATGATGGTTTTAATCAAACAATTAATGTAAATAGGATATAAATATGTGTTTTGGGACTGTTTTATGTTACATCTGATGAAGTCGCTCTGTTTGGAAGGACGAAAACGTACTATTGGAATAAAAGGCGTTAATGTGATTTACACTCTGGCTTTTGGCTCCGTTTTGTGCTTGGCTTCGTACACTAACTTAGACTGATACAGTCAACTCCATCTGTTTGTTCCCAGAGCTGCGGTGTTTTTTTTTGGTTACTTATCAGTATACAAATGTATTATTTTTATGACAAGTTACTTGCAACTTATGTTGATTTCAGCATGGAATCACTTAACATTGAAAGGTTATGGCTCAGTCTGAGCTGTCATCCATTTTCTTATAAGCAGATCAGAATCCAGTATTACCTTTCATTCATCTTTAATGGTTCACTGCATTTCTATAGCATTTCAATAAGGTATGGTACTTTGTATGTTTCCACATTTCAGTATGTATTTTAAACACGCCTTATCTGGGTCTTACCTTACTTCAAGAATAATGGCATTGTTACTGTTTAAGTCTGTCATGGAGACTGAAGTCAAAAGTAACTTCTGAAATCATATTCCATGCTGAACAATTTTATCTCTGTAGTTTTTGAATTGTAGTCAGAAAAAGTATTATATTAACATATGAGGCAAATATATTAAAAATCCACTGTAGTGATTAATCTGTGTTTCATTTGGTAAATGCGGCCTTGCAGACTTGTCGATAAATATGTTGACTCAAAACTCATACTGCATACATTTTTTTCTGGGAAGTTATAAGAAGAAAGACCTGTCAAGTTTAAAATCAAAACCACATTTTTCACAAAAGATGATATTTTACCTTTGTATGACCAAAAATCAACTTCCTAGCAATACTTGGAAAAAAAATATCAGTTCTGTTTTATGTGACATTACCATAAAATCAAATATAAAAATTCTGACATTATTATTAAAAATGAAAAGTTAAGTTATAAGTCCACATTACACCTGACAGACATATCCCCACAGTTCTTCCTTTTCTGATTATTTTGACTACAGACCCAAAGTGCAGTCATATAGTTATATTTCATAAGATCGCTTCTCAGTGTGTTCCTGTCCAAGTCTAATGTCATTCATCATATTCTGTGCATAATCTTTTCAAAAATACTTATAAAAAATATATTTTTTTCAGTAAGGTAAAAGCAAGCAAAAACTCCTATACTGCAATTCTAATCCTAAAAAATTTCAGGAAATGTGTAACTGAATCTAACATTTGAGCTGCCCAGAGTAACTTTGTGAAGTTGTCCGAGTTTATCAGTTTAACTCAAAAAGTCTTAATGTTGACATTTCTTCAATGCAAACCATATAAATGAGCTAATTATTCTAAATATTTTAGGGTCAGACCAATCTTGTTTAATCCCCAAAGGTACTTTGCAGTTGTTGCCAAACCACCCTTTTGAAGGCTTCATTGATCTTTCAGCTGCAGACGCTGTCATAATCAAAGAATGTATGGCACTTAGTGTTCTGTCATATGAAGTTCATTCCCAACTGGTAGATCAGCTGAGGCACATGATTTAACTGGAACCTGTCTCTGCTGCATGTTCACTGCAGAACATGCATGAAATATTTTGTTTGACAGGAAACCAACAAACAATAAATGTCCCAGAAATGAAATAAATGACAGTAGACAGCTGCAGCTGCACAGGATTAAAACAGAGTTAATCAGTAAACACTCAATTAGTGATAAACTGTTGTTAGAGCTAGGACTGTATTATTTGGCATGGAGCACATTAAGGATGGAGTGATCAATGGCACGCACATGCACACACACACACACACACACACACACACACACACACACACACACACACACACACACACACACACATATATATATGAGCACAGAAACCCACACATGACTTTTTCTTCTTTTAGATGAATGCTTGCTGTACCAACAGTGTCATTTCAGTGATCCCATTATTGTAATTGTTTGCCATTTGTCAGTTTTGAACCATATTAGTGTGCTGATTGGTATGACCTGTCTGGGCTACACTTTCTGAGGTGGTTCTATACAACCTGAAAGCTGTTGTTATGAAAAGATATAATATATATATATATATATATATATATATATATATATATATATATTTATTTAGTTAGGGGTATACTGTTGAGGATCACTTGGTATGTGGGGGCATCATTTGTAACTCAGACACATATAAGCAGGTGCTACAGATTTTGACAAAGAACCAAAAGCTAAGTTTTAAAGTACAACAATCCAGTTATTGCATGCTCTTGTTTTTATCTGTATTTTTTGCATATTTACTTATTTTTTTCTGTAAAAATTGTTTTTTGTATGAACCTGAGATGCATGTTTTTTTTAATGTATGGCACATCTAAAGAGGATTTCAGTTGGTTGGAGATCAGGAAGTGTTGCGGTCATTTAATGTGACTCTTCATTGTGCATAGCAAAAGCTGTTACTCTGCACTATCGAAAATCAGCTAGATTATAATGAACGGATATGTGCATTGTAAATGATTTGTGCAAGCAATTACAAAAGATTCATGCTGGGAACCTTGCAGCATTTGGCTGATATATGTGGGTTAGAACTGTTTTGACAACACAGTGGCTGTCATGAGACTTTTTACCTGGTTGTTGGAAAAAGAATAATATTCCAAACAAAATTATTTGTTATCTGCTTTCATACATTTCCACTTTGGTTATTTGGGTATCAGAGGTGTAAAAAGACCTTTATATTAATCAGTTCTTAAAGTGCATTCATAAATCTGATAAGGCACAACAAAATTGAGAGATTAGCATTAGGATGTTTGAAATTATGTCAGCACATTTTAATTTAATGCCTTGGATACAATCCATCTAACAATTTCAACATAAATTCTTCAAGACTTACTAAGACCAGCTTCAGTGAATTTGTATTACTACCCAAGGCATTCAAAATGAGTTTTCTCAAGGTCTTGTTATATATCTTGTACAAAAAACTGTGTATGACTCTGGTACTGATTTATATTATAACTCTTTACAGTCAAAAAACAATGTCAATCACATTTTCTGAATATACTTCTTAAAACCATTAACTACTTGAAAGTAAAAGTAGGGCCTAAAAAACATGTAGCATTTTCTGTCTGACTGTAAGACAGCCTCTGTGTGTGATTGTGACTGTGTTTTTTTTGTACGAGTGCAAATGGTGGATGGTGAAGTTTATCAAACCACTATCAGGACCTGCAGGCCTAGATTTAGCACATGCCATTCATTTTCAGTGGGTAATTTACTGGAACTGCAATAAGAAGTTTGCATCTCACTAGTCAGCTTTTATTAAAAATATGTATTTTTTTTCTTTCAACATGCATTCCACCAGTACAAAGTTCACCCATGGTGTATGCTCTACAGAGAGTTTCTGCAGCACTTGCCGGACTTTTATTTTTGTAAATGGATCCTTCAACATTGTCTTTCTGACACACATAACAATTTACACAGAAATTAATTGTAGTACACTTTGTACTTCAGAGAGTTAAAAAAGTTTTATTACATCATACTTTAAATATGAGAACTCTGTCATTTATATGTTTTAAGTGCTCATCACACTGCAGATATTATTTTAATTTGCTTTTATCTGCTTATTCAACTAAATATCATGGATATCAAATAAAGCCATTACAAAACCCTTCAGAATTTATTTGGCACTCCTGTTAATCACATAGTTACTATCTCTGGCATCAACGTGTACTGCAGCCTGCACTGTGAGTACCCTGCTGCTAGAATCAAAGGTACGTGAAGGGTCACATCAGAAAACATTTAAATAAACTAGTTAGACCGGGTTGTATAATTTAAAATTAGCAATAGTAAAGAAGAACATTGTCTAGAAAATATTATCAGAATATGTGCCCTCTTTGTACAGTTTAAACGCAGTAAATATTCAGATTGAACATGACAGAGTTTCAGCTAAATCCTCTCTATTTGATTACTAAAACCAACATAATGTTGTAATTTTCAATATCACAATTAGTTCATAATATCAGACCTTGAAGTCTTAAACACATCTCAGTAAAGAAAAATATGAAGCCAGAAAAATTATTTTTAATTTATGAACTTGTCTACACACATTAATTCAGCATTCATTAGCACAGTATAAAATATTCCATTTCAGTTCCTTGAAAGGAAAGAAAAAATGCCTGGGAAATGAAAACAAGTCTTTTATGTCAGGCACCAGTGTAATAAGTACAGAGAACATTTGACACTTAACGTCATAATTTCACATTATCAAAGTTAGTGGTATGAGCAGTTAATGGTTCAATGGGAATATATTGACATATATCTAGACAGCACACACACATGCAAACAACACACACACACACACACACACACACACACACACACACACACACACACACACACACACACACACACACACACACACACACACACACACACAAAACACACACAAATATGCATCCACTAAAAATGGCAGTTACCTACAAGAGCATTTACAAGCTGTGACAACAGGATAAGGTACTTGTCTCCAAGTACACTGTTTCATTGTCCTTTCCATATTGGCACTGTTAATAGCTGTCCAGCAATGCCAGGCAAGCAGTTTTATTTGAGTTATTTGAGCAACCCCACAGCTCATTCCTGGGGGCCAGGAACAGGTAGCAGATGAAGTCTCACATTCTGTATGTCGGACCCACCGTGGCCAGAACACAGAGCCCAGGTCTGCCCATGATGATGTCAGTCTGCATGAGGCCTTGTTCACAAGCCACTTTTTTAAATGGTCTATGGCAGTCTTTGTGGAATTAGTAGGTACCACATCCTGAAAGATGGTACCAAAGTCCAGGGCCTGAGTTTCTTCCATTAGTTTTCTCTGATATCGTAATAATCCATTAGCCAAGTCTGTGCTGGCTGAAGTCAAGTCCTCATATGTCATGTTGCTTTCATTTGGAATCTCCACAGACATCCAGAAAGGATCAAATGATGGACCCAGTAGCCGCAGAAGGACAACTGGATTGAGATGCTTCGGCTTTGGGAAGTAATGGTAATCCTCCTGTCGCAGAGAAAGACTGTAGGGCTGGGTATTGGAAGAGCTTTTCATCCTCAGTGAATATTCGACTACTGAAGACTCTGGCTTCATTGGTTTTGCTTCCATTTTATCCTTAGGGTGATTCGCCCCAGCATTAGCTGCCTGTTGCTCTGCCATGTTTATAAGCTCAGAATGAATTGTTGTGAAGCTGAGGACAATACAGGCACACAGCAGCAACAATGAACACTTGTGTCTTTCAGCCATTGCTGTGGAAAAAGGGCAGTATTTACCCCCCTCTTAATTGCTTTGTTTTGCAGCCAAACACCAACTTTGTTTAAATGGTGTACTTATCAGTAAAGCCTTGAGTGAGTGACTGGAGTGCTGTGTCCTCTGAGCTTGTTGAGTCTGTAAGACATGGCTGCGGCTTATTTATCAGACACAGCTTGAAATGAGTAGAGAGAAACCAGAGTACAGATAGTTTGAAACACTTCTTGAAAACAAGAAACCGTTTTTGCTTACTTTTGTTGGTAAGCTTGCTACAGATTTTGCCTTACATTGAAAGTAACTGACCTTTTCTTACGTGCATGTTAATGTGTATAGGTGTGCGTTTATATGTGTGCAATGTCAGTGCTCTGAAACCCCTTCATGCTCTAAACAAATAGTTACTATGATCTCTGCATGCAGGTGAGAGAAAACAATGTCCACATTATACAAATTCAGTGAAGTAATAGGTCTCTCAGGCCAATGAGCTCATTATTAGAGTTCTTGTTTCCACTTCCATCATTGCATTTATTAATGTTGCCCTTTTGTGAAAGTTGCAAACATACAGTGATAACATTTGTAGAATAGCAGGATGACCTGCTTGCCATATAATTAACGAACATTACAGACAGCTAATACTGCTGAAGCCAAAGCATTGGTATCTGAGCTAATATCTCTGCGTGGGAAGGTTACAGTTTGCCTGTTTAAACCTACAAATTAAAGGCTTGGTGAGGGTCATGTATCCAGCTGCAAAATAACATAATAATGCACACTTGTACATTCAGAAACATTTTCTGCAGATTACCAAATTTAACTAACTTTCCAAGTCACATTTCCACTGATTTATGTTCACTTAGAGTGACATTTGCCTTTGGTGTGATAGACTGCTGACATTTTCCAAAAACAGCACAGTACCATGTGGTTATTTTACATTCTCTGCTGTCAAGTTCAGAATACTTGATCATGCAAGTAAACCTCACTTCTTCACATGGGTGTATGTCTCATTCTGCTGTCTTACCGCTGTGGCTGTACCAAGGTGCCATACCTATCCCAGTA
Organism: Protopterus annectens; assembly: GCF_019279795.1. Lineage (NCBI taxonomy): Eukaryota > Metazoa > Chordata > Ceratodontiformes > Protopteridae > Protopterus > Protopterus annectens. The sequence continues at coordinate 1,595,588,093 of NC_056725.1, read as the reverse complement.
TCATGGTGGGCATATTGATATTTTCTCATGTTAAATATTACTCTCCTTGGCAAACCATGTTGGAGCTCAGCATACTATAGTGCCTAAAGTAACCATGGCACTCACTTAGGTCCACTCAAAGAGCAAAATGATAACTTCATGCACATAGGTACACATTTTAGATTATGTGTCCTGCGATGTAGTGTTGGAGAGTGGCACTAGAAATAGCTAGATCACCACATCATCGTGCTAACAGCATATGCATGCCTCGAACATACCAGTCACATGCCTCATGGTCACAGTGACATGCATGGCTGCACCAGTTTACATAGGTAGTATAATGTGCTATGGTAGGGTTTCAGAAACTGCTGTGATAACTAGCCATTGTTAGGGTGATATAACGCAGTGGTGCTATTTTGCACAACCCTGTTAAATCCTGTAGAATCGTGGAATAGTGGAATTTCAACAGAGCAAGCAGACTTGCAGCTTTACAGAAAAAAGAAAGCTCTATTTAATAATCAGCAGGAGAAAAACACCCTGTGACAGATGCCAGTCACACTGAGACGGATGTGATGTACATTTAACTAGTATCTCAGATTGCTCGGATGGAACTACACCATCTGTCAGTAGTTTTGGGATAGAACAACCATGTATAATGGAAACATTGTAAAAGACACGATATGAAGGGTATGATGTTTCAGAACTACTTGTTGAGGTATGGCTACAGTATGTAATGGAAAGAAGCCTGTGGATAGCGCGAACTGTAAATAGTAAACAGATGCATAAAGGAGAGGATGACAGCCTTTGGCCAAGTATAGGAGTTGTGCGTGTGTGGGGGGAGCAGCGGATTGCATTAATTATGGCACATGGAAGGTACATAAAGGGTCATTATGGTCATCTCATAACATAAAACACATAAATGTGTTCACATGGCTTCACTAAAAACTCAAAATACTGAAAATGAGAAAACTTTATAATATAGAAGACCAAAACACTGAAACTTCAAAACACTGAAAACTCAAAACAACTGAAACTCCAAACACTGAAAACACGTCATACATATACTGAGTTTAAACAACATAAATCATAGCACTTTCCTAGCCTAGCGTCCCCACCACACCCCCTGCTACTGAAATATATCAACTCCAAGATTGCACTTAGTGTAGTGAAGTGCAATCTTGGTGTTGATATAGGTTCATAGGTTCATAGGTTGATACTAGGCTATCTGCCCTCGGGCATTTATAAGCCTAGCCAGAGTGTCTTTGGCTTTCGCCACCCTTTTAGATTAGTAGACTGTGCCTTTGAATAGTAGGTCACAGAAGAAAGCCCTTTTAAGGTTTGTTTACTGTGCCTCTGTCTGGCAGGGACACAGAAGAGATCCCAGGGGTAAACTTACGATTTCCCATCCATTCGTCAAGATTTCTTTTGAAGAGGGTCAGTGAGGGGCTCAACCTAACTTGGACTGGGATTTTGTTCCAGAGTGAGGGGAGCCTCTGGGATATGAATCTGTCCTTCCAGCATGTCCTATTTATTTCTGTGCTGAGGTTTAAGTCCCTGGAGCATGTAGCTCTAAGGGATTTGGATTTCCTGAGGTGGATTATGTCCATTAATTCCGGGTTGGACATGGCTTTATACGTCAGGCACAGATCGCCTCTGAGTAGGAGGTAAGCAACTGAGTAGAGCTGGAGTTTCTTTAGCTGAACTGCATAGGGCATCTGTTTGAGTCCCTTGATCCTTTTGGTGAGGTACTTTTGGGGTCTTTCCAGTTGCTGCAGGTGTCAGGTAAGGTACATCCAAAATGGGGCATTGTATTCAATTATGGGCCTGATGAGTGATGAGTAGAGGGGCACAATGACCTCTCTTGATCTAGATGTGAAACCTTTCATGATAAGGTGGGCTATATAGAAGGTCTTTCTAACCACTTTGGCAACGTGGTTGTCAAAGGAGAGATTACTATCTACTTGGGCCCCCAAATCCCTAATTACTTCTTCCGTACTTAATGGATTATCACCTATGTGGTAATTTGTGGGCACTTTGTTTTTCACAAAGTGGATGACTATGCATTTTTTGGTGTTTAGCTTTAGGCCATAGCTCTGGCACCAGTTATCCGTCTCTGTGAGACCCTTTTGGAGGATGCTTGTGTCAGCCAGAGAGTCGATTATGGCACCCAGTTTGCAGTCATCTGCAAACGTGGTCAGCCATAGTCCTCCCATGTTAGCCTGTATATATTACACTTGGTGGAAAGTGCTATGATTTATGTTGTTTAAACTCAGTATATGTATGATATGTGTCTTCAGTGTTTTGAGTTTCAGTGTTTTGGTTTCAGTGTTTTGAGCTTTCAGTGTTATGAAGTGAATCCGTACACACACACACACACACACACACACACACACACACACACACACACACACACACACACACACACACACACACACACACACACACACACACATTCTGACTGATGTTTTGCTCACAGGTGAATGTGTCCCTGCATGGCAAATTGAGAGAAACAATGACTGGAAATGTAAACAGCCCAGGTGATCAAAGTGCTACTGCAAGTCCTCCACACACATACACATGACATGGGCCTCTTGAGCAATGCTATTTGCACAAAATGATGAAACAGCTGCACTTTCTGCAACACTTTAGGGAGGGTCACTCACATAGACCATAAGAAAGGCTATTGTAGCCATACAACTGAGTACACAGCCACACCAAGCATGAAGGACACCATCTAACTGAGAGTCTCTTATTGTAGCAACTGTTTTTCTATCACACACAGTGCTTAAAATGCATAAAACTCTTATATGTGCTGTGATTTCTCCACTATAGGCCAGTAATCAAGGAGCCTGAATCCTCACCGCTGACACTAGAGAGGGATGTTCATTTGGAATACAAATGGTTACACTCAATATTTCCAGATGCAGACCTCTCTGTATCAAACACAATTTCCCTTGAGAGTACACAGGGGACACAGTCAGCCTGGGGTCTGGATTTTTCTATATCTGTCTCTTGCCATGTCCCCAATAAGGCTGTCCACTGGCACAGCTGTGTTAAGCACCCTCTGTGTGAAACCAGTGCTTTGTGCACCAGCTCCAAGTAGCTGACTCACACACTCTTTGAGATTTAATTTTCACACACATGGACAGCTGGGAAAGGCTGGCACAGATTATTTATTTTATTTTTATTTTATTTTACATTTGTTGACTGGGCTAGTCTAACTGGATACATGTCCATTTTTAGTAGAGGCCTGGGGAAATAAGCTCCATGAAAACAAAAACAAAAACATTTCATATACAAAACAAAATCTCATATACAAAAGTTCATATATACAATGCATGTTGCAGGCAGATTACCTGCTCTACCAACTTTGCCAGGACTATACGTTAGATTCACTGCCTCCAGTCATTTGCTATAAGGCTCCTAAAAGGGTATCAAATTATGCTAGGTGAAGTTGACATTAATACAAATAGTAATGTTGATCAAACAGCAAGTTTTTCAGGAGTGACCAGATGTGTCACCAAATAAATATGTGCAAATACTCTCAAAATGTAAATATTTTTCTGGAAGGACCAGCCACAATGAAATGTTTAAATATATTTAATAATAAATAAAAAAGAACATGTAAATATTAAATATGTATTTACAGTAAACACCAGAGTTTCAGTCACATGAACTATTAAAAATAACACAGCTGGAAAGATTCATACAGTTACAGAAAAACAATACTTAACTATTCTCACTATATTTTCCTGACTAATCTAAAGAGTATTCATCCCTATTCAATTACGAGTGCAAGGCAAGATGAAGTGGGTGAGTGGTCCTCCTCCTTTGTCAGGTTCCAAGACAAGACTGCTCAGTCTGACTGAGAGTTTTCTCAGTATAATATCTAAATATTATTTAAGAGTTTATTACACAATGACATCACATCTGGTCACCTGACTCTGTTTCTCACACTCACTAACACTACAGGCTGCCAAGGTTTTAGCACCTGTTTGTTACCATACACACAGATACAACTTTGTTCAGATCTGCTGCAGCTCCTGGAAGTCATAAAACCATAAAGCACTTCCTTTCTTCCTACAGGAGTGAATAAACCATACTTCTTACAGACATTGCATCTCTGGCTTCATTCAAAACTGCCATATAACATATTTATGGCCAAGGACCAATATTTAATTTCTTTGCTATTTTTATGTTTGATGTTAACCTCTTCTCTTCCAGTATCCTCTGCTAAAACATATACATTTAATTCAGTTACATTAATGCATGTGCATTTCTTTTCTTTCCAGCAGGGCACACTGTTGATACATTTTAACACAAGCAGCTTTACAAATGCATTTTTCAAAAGAAGCATTGTACAAATCAGTTTGATATACAAAAGAATAATTCTTTACAAAATTCCAGTAGCTGTGCTGGCATATATTACACATCCACTTGCCTACTTTTCCTGGCATGGCTGGCAGCACCTTCTATTGTCACAAGTGCATACCTGTTTTAGAGGATAGACATGGAGGGTAGGGCTGCTGTGACCTCTGGATCATTCATGATATTGCTGAAACACCTGTCATTAACCAAGGATATGCAAGTCAGTGATGGTAGCATAAACTGTCTGCTAAATATAGTACTTTAGAGATGGTGAATGTGCTCAGTGGATTCCAGAACAACATGCAACTGCCCAGTGACATGATTCAACTACTGCCCAGTGACAACAACTGCCTAGTGACAGGATGGAACAACTGTCTAGTGATATGATGGAACACTTGCCCAGTGACATGATGCAACAATTGCCTAGTGACATGATGCAACAACTGCCTGATGACATGATGCAAAAGCTGTGTGGTGACATGAAATATAAGTGCAAGGGGCAGACAATGCTGATGTCATGTGGCAAATGCTGCGTCCACTGGTGACTTCATGATACACATTGCAACTGCTCTCCAATCTGTCTCCAGAGGCTGTACCTTCCATGTCTGGGGAAGGGTCAGAATGTGGGGATTTCAGACACAGAATTTCTCAGGTTGGACCCCCCGAGAGTGTTGGAGAGACAGTCACGCTGTTACCTGTATGCACATAGCCTGTCACTCCTAGTTTTAGGTATCATCTAGGTCATGGCTGATATCAATCCTTTGGCTCAGTACCAGGGATGCCTTTTCAGGCTGCACATGCATGTTTATGTAGTTCTACCCCTTTCCATATCACCTGTGGGCACAAAGACTGCTACCTCAACAAATAGCCTTTTTCAAGGGCAAAACCACGTATCTGAATCAGCCCACTGTACAATCATATGGGGTTAATGCTCATGTTCTCATAAATCTACTCCTTCCCAGTCACAGGCCACACCAGACCCAGATAGTACAAGCTGATACTTTGGGTACCACCAACAGTCATGTCTTGGTGGCTGGCCCCCACCACAGAAGGTTGTGATAATGTCTCCTAAAGCACTTAACTGCCATGTTCACTTTTCATGATCCTACCCAATCTCATAGTGTTGTAGTCACTTCTCACTGTGTACCAACTAAAATGTGTGCAATGATGATAACTTTGCCCTGTCCACTCACTAACCTTTGCAGGTATAGTTATGTTTGATGCACAGCATGGCCAATATATACACTGCTTTGCCTTGCCTGGGTGTGATAATACATGTATGATTTTATTCCATGTTCTCTCTATCATGATGTATAGTTATGTGCCAGAAGCAACATCCTTGTCAAAACTGCAATGCATTTCACTTACCTCTGCCTTGACTGTAGTCCAGTTTCTACATATTCCAAACGAGTCTCCACCCTGTGCTTATATTGCTGGTAAAATTAGTATGAAAGGTATGGCCAACATATTTACCTTCCTGGTCCAGCTGTTTGTGCAATGCCATCTTGTGTAACACCACATACATAGCAAAAGTCTTGCTGCAGATTTCAGGACTGTGTTGCAGAGCCTTTCTTGATGTCTCAGGCAACTGAAGTATCCCTTAAGTAGACAGAACATATGCCCCACTGTACTATGTGTTTTAGCATGGGTTACACTATAGGTAATTTCCTATATAGCCTGGGAGGGTATCAGTCTGGGCTGCAAGACATATTCAGCATCAAATACAACATACAGTAAAGAAAATGTTATATATGACCTCCTCCATGCTTGCATGCTATTTCTATGTACAGCCCTGTCTATTTACCCAGTGTGTGTGGACATGCCAGCTAAATCAGCCTGTGGGAAATGTCCTCAAAAGAATCTTTGGTGTATGCAGGACATGTGTTAGATGTGAGAATCATGGGAACTGCCAGGGTGTTGCACAAATGCATTATAAATAAAAAAGAATGGAATATTTTCCTGCTGATGAATTGTAGACCAGACAATGTGTATACAATCAATGGTTCCTAGACCTAAGGAAAATAAAATACCGGCATGGTGATGGTTTTATCCTCTGCAGTCCTGGGGAACAAAATGTACTCCTCAACATGCCTCAGGATAATGCTGTCAAAATGGTTCAGGATTTTTGAGGCTGATGCCTATCATATCCCTGATGTGTCCCCAGTAAGTTGCTGAAAGGTTCCTGTATCTATGTTAGTTAAACTTTGCATACATTGTTATCCATAGGAATGGATACAACACACATCATCCTAAATTATGCTTTTGGGTGCCACAGTTCAACAAGGTCCTATAGATCATAATCTACTGACCATGCAGCTGGGTGTATGTCAGGTGCCATAGTGTTTCCTTTATTGCTGCATATGGCTGTAATGTGCAACATTGTGGGCACTGGTTCCCCTGGCCCTCATTAATACATGCTGCCGAACTATTGTTACTATTCCAAATGTCACTTCTCTTACATTTACCCTACTTTTTGGCATAGAACACAATATGCTTCTTTTATAAATTTCTGAATTGATGTACTATTTTTGGTTTTGTCATTTGCATATACCATGTAGGCCATTTGCAAGGCAATCCTTATTTCCATGCCATTTTCACTCATTAGCATATGCTACATAAGATGCTATACTAGGCTTTATAGGGTCATGCTGTCTACATATCTGAATTTCCCACACCCTGTATTTTGCTGCTATGTATGCTAGTTTGCTATATGCAATGCGCTAATTATTCATAAATCCTGGTATATGCTGTAATTTAATTTATTTAATTTTTATGATGACCATACCATGTATAGCCCTCCCAATGTAATATATTAACATAAATTTCAAGATACAGAGGGGTGCCCCTTAACAGAAAGCTGTAGAAGAAAAAGACAACTGGAGGGCAGATTGCAAATTGAGGTTATCCAGCAGGGCTCATGACTGCTGGTGACACAATAGTCTTTTCTGTTTGAACACTACAATTGTAATTACTCTGGTGTTCCAGCAACTGGCTAAACAGAGATTTCTGACTAGGACCCTTTCAGCACATTCCATGGCTTAAGCTGAATTGAGAAAAGCAACAGATAGTGATGTAAGATTCTATTTTGCTCTGGTACTTTTCAAGTAGTTGGCACCATTTGTGTTATTTCACATTGTCTGGATTTTACAGCACCATTCTCATATGTACTTCTGGCTAGATGATTTTATGATACATGCTGGAGTTCTGAAAACAGGTGCAAGGACTAGAACTTTGAACTTTACCAGCTATTTAACAAATTTCAGTACTTCAACTGCATCTTCAAAAAGTAGAACTCCATCCCTGTCCCTCTCATACAAATAGACAATTTACAATTATTTAAGTTACAACTAACAAAAAAAAAAAAACAGCTAGCAGACTCTTTTCTCACTTCTCCAGGCTAAAACCTACCTTACACTTTACAGTTAAATAAAATAAAATAAATAACAAATAAATAAACACTTCATTACTACAGCTAAAATCTCTCAAACTTCCTATCGACTAAAATCTGTTGCCCACTCTTTCCCTTTCTCAAGGTGAAACCAAAACACTTCTTAACTAATTCTTGCTGACTCCAATATTTTATTACAATTATCAACATCTTTTGCTGCATTATTAAAGAATATTCTTCACACAGATGATTTCGAATCTGAAAGTGAAGTCTGCATACGGATATCCAACACTGTTAATTCTGCAATGTAATAACAATGTAGCAACATGAATGCAACCCTGTATATTGCACATAACTGTTGTCTATTATATACTGTACTTCTTTCTAACATCGAATTTAACAGTGAAGTTTGTACACATACCCATCACTTCTAATGGTATAGTGTAATGAGAATGAAACTCTATAGTGTATATTACAGTGCAAATGCAACCGTGTACAATGTAAAGGCTGATTATATTGTGCTCCTTTTGTCTTCACACAGATGTCTTCCATCTTTGTATACTGTATGTATATTATGCATGTGGATTTCTACTGTTTTATGCCAGGCTGGAACTTTTCCCTCTGAACACCTACTGAAAAGGGTCTCATTGCCTAGTCAGACTTTTTGGTAATCAAATGCAATCAATTAATCAACCAATCAATAATTAACTAAATATAACAACATCATTTAGCATACCCTACACTCACTACTACACATATTTCTAACCTCACCTAGTATTACTACTCAGTCACAATTGTAACTCAAGTTATACACCTCTCACAAAAGGGTATTCCAATATAAATCCTACCTCTCCCTGCAAATTCAGATATAATCCTGGTCATTCCAAATATTATTTAACCATGACAGCTCCTTTAATATGCACTAGCATCCTCACCATATTATCTATAACTGCCCATCAAAAATCCTACCATAGTAACCCAATCCCCCCTCACAAACCACAAAGCTACTTCTACTCAATCAACACTGTCCAAATACATCTACTTTCCAATCTCACCATTTATCACAAATATTGCAAAAAACAATCTATCCACCTATAAAGCAACCTACCTAACACCAAACTCCAAACTATCTCTCTTCAAATAACATAAATATATAAACAAATGACTACATACTCTAGCTACTGTCACTTCTAGGCTGTTAATTACAACAAGCACAGAACCAACTCAATCTATCCCATAAAGGCTCAAACATATTACTCTTTAACTTAAACCTTAGAAGCATGACAAGCAAAGTCCAAGTACTACATGCTACATTATCACACTACTCTCTTGACATAGCTTCCTTCACTGACACTTGGCTTAAGCCACATATATCTGACAGTGAACTAACCCCAACTGGATAAAGCCTGTTTAGACCAGACAAGAAAGAAAAAAAGGTGGTGGTGTGCCCATAATATACAAAAGCAACCTCTCACTAGAACCAGTCAATCTTAACATACCCAACCTAGGCAGTATGGATATCTTATCAACCAAGCTCCTACTTAACTGACATAAATTCATTACTATTATAGTCATCTACATCCCTCCTGGCAATAATATTTCCATTATTAAGCATATCCTAATAACCATATCCAACACCATAAGTCACAAAACTGTCCTTATGGGTGACTTTAATGCAGACTGGTCCTCCTGTAATTCACACACTCCTAAAAACTTCATTAACCTGTTTGGGTTCACCCAACTTATCCAGGGACTCACCAGGATAGATAAAAAAATCAAACAACAAGCTACACTAGATTGGATGCTAACCAATAAAAATCACCTCTGCCAAAACTGCAGCTGTCTGCCTGACAGTGTTAGGGACCATATGCTTACCTAGCTACTAAGGCAGCATTCTAATCTCATCAAACAGAACACACTTTACCAAATACATACTAAGAAAAACTTTAGCTCCCAAGACTTTATACTGACCCTTAAAAACTGTAATTAGACCATCCTGAAATACATACCTTTTGATACAGCACTAGCATATTTCAATAATACCTTTCTCAACATTCTTAACAGGTTAACACCCCAAGAACAATTTGATGTAAATCTAACTATACACCATGGCTCTTCAAAGACACAAGGACCCTCCTAAAGGAAAGAGATAAGATGTGGCACTTAGAGTATTCCTGTAAAACCCATAATCATCAACTCACATTCCAACAACTTGACAAGAATAACTACTACAATAACTTACAGCTAAAGTACCAATATAACTCTAAAAAGTCTGGAGCACAGTTAAATCTATGCTTCACTCAGGCCAACTAACAACTCCTCCCCTCAATATTCCAAATCCCTCTGGTACCATTGCAGAAGAATTTACAAAGTTCTTCACAGAAAGTATACTGTCTCTAATTAACAACAAGTGCCCCAACTCACCTACCTCTCCCATCGCCTCTAACCCAAGTAGCACATCAGTCTCCTTTCAACCTATACCCAGAAAAACTATTGAAACACTACTAAAGAAACTCAAACTCACCACCACTGCAGCAGACTACCTACCTACAGAATACTTAAAAATAGCAGCAGAAGCCATATCATACCCTGTATCAATTCTAATCAACAGATCTATCACAGAGTAATACATCCCAAAACTGTGGAGAATCACTTATATTATCCCTATACACAATGGTGGCAGCTCAACAGAGCTCACTAACTACAGACCTATTGCCATTTTACCCCCTCTATCTAAAATCCTTGAAAGATGTATTCATGCCCAACTCCTTCACCACCTCATCTCCAATAACCTTTCTGCCAGCTCCCAACATGGTTTCAGACCCCACCACAGTACCACTACCGTGCTCCTTAGTTTTACAGTGGCATCAATAAACTCCATAATGAGGGTAAATTAGTCTCTGCAGTCTTCCTAGACATGTCCAAAGCCTTTGATACTGTCTCACACCAGAAACTGTTAAATGTTATCTCTAACCAGAACCTATATCCTTCTGCTGTCATGTGGTTCCAAAGTTACCTAAAAGAATGTCAACAAGTAGTAATATGGCAACATAACCTCTCCAGCCTTCTCCCAGTCACACTAGGAGTACCATAAGGCTCAATTCTTGTCCCACTTCTATTTAGCATTTTCACTAATGATCTTAACACTACCAGTCCAACTAATAACTATCATTCAGTGTGCAGGCGACTATACCCTTATATGCCATGTTACAACACTTCAACAACTCCAGCAAATCGCACAAAAGTCCTTCTCTGAAATAGAATCTTGGTTATCAGAATCACAGCTCATACTCAACCCCCCAAAAAAAAAAAAACAAATGCATGGTCTTCCATCCCTCCAGAGCCTCCCCCACTACCACTTTCTTCATCACTGCCAGTAATAGCACTATAATCACTCCTGACACACAAACCAAACTGCATCACCCTCAACAACAACCTAAGATTCGACTTTCATGTCTCACAAACTATTAATAAAGTTCACAAAAAATGGGCACTTTATACAGAAACAAAAGATTTCTAACTAACACCTCAGGGATAGCTATTGCCAGAACCCACCTTTAATGAACACTGCTGTATGCTTCTCTAATCCATATTAACATCAAACAAACAGATCTAAAGAAGCTAGAACAATGTCACAATAAAATAGCCAAATTTGCTTCTAACTCCCAAAATCATATACATCACTGTGACATATTAAAAAAATTGTCCTGACTAGAACTCCCACAACTTCTTTTGTACAATCAGCTAACCATGTCTCACAATATAATGTATCAGGCTGAGAAAACACCTGCACTACAAAACATTCTCCAAACCTATTCAACCAGCCGTTCCCTTTGATCAAATAATTCATGCTTACTACAGGTAACCAAATCCACAAAAACTGCTGGTGACTCCGTATACTCCCACCAGGTAGCAAAAAATTGGAGCACTCTTCCATTAAACATTAGAACAACTATTAACTGTAAGCAGTTCAAATGACTCCTTAGAAACTTCCTCACTGATTCTTAGCTTTGTACATGTATACTTTTGGCTAGTGCAGCTAAAACCTTATCAAGTATAAAACTCTCTGTAATATGTACTATAAATTTAATCAGCATAGCATTTCTAAGTACCTTATCTATCCTGTAGGTTTATTGTTAGATTCTAATACTTCTCTTTTTGTACTTGTTACTAATGTTGTATATTGTATTTTATGTAACAAGCTGTCATTTCTCTGTACTGTTATGTATTTCTGTATGTGGAGCTTTTATCCCCAGGCTTCCTCTGAAAATGGGTTCTTTAACCCAGTCAGACTATCCCAGTAAACAAAATAAATAAATAAAAGATAAATCAAATAAATACATATGATTTTCTATATATTAATACACGTTTTTTATCTTTAATATTTTAGCTGGTTAGCTAATACTACCTTTTAGTGAAATTATGACATAAAGTGACCAGTCATCTGTTAGGAAAAATAATAATTGTTTTACTAATGACGTTATAGATTTATGTGGAAGCTGTAAATGAGAAATCTAGATGACTGGAGGTTGTAGAACTGTCTGGTAAATTAAGCCCCTAAGCACATATCAAAATGCATACAAATGCATGTTATGTATGTGTATATGTATGTAGGTATGTATGTGCATCATGGATGTACACACACACGTGTGTGTGTGTGTGTGTGTGTGTGTGTGTGTGTGTGTGTGTGTGTGTGTGTGTGTATGTCTGTGCGTTAGGCCAAGGAATAGCTAGGTTTGGATCATGACACGAGGGACAAGCAGACATAGAAGGTGTAACTGTACAAGGATACAGTGATCCCATTGTATCAGTTGCTCAGGAAGAACACAAACACAAAATATAGGGAAGCTGAGTAAAAGTTTTCATTAAACAGAGCATATATATTGTGAGGAAATTGATGACAGAAGAGCAGAACCGGGAAGACAGGAATCACAATAACCACCAAAGGTTAGCAGCTTGCCTATTAGGCTATTGCTAAAAAGGAAGTGGCATGGTAGTTGGCTACAAGTGAATGGAACAGCTTCATAGCATTTTGCAGCTCCTTAATTCACAATGACAGTGTTTGAAGATGGTTTCATTACTGGAACAACATATCACTTAATGATGGGAAACTTGTGAGCAAGCATGATGTTAAAACACAATACCACTGTAACTGCTTATACAGGATGCAGTGCAGAGGTGATGGTACTGATTATTTAATATTTGCATAAAAGTCAGACTTAACTGTTACTGAGGGGCATCATGGGAAATGGTATGTGGACACTGCCACTGTCCATACACGGTGCATTACCTGAAGATGTTTTACTTTTCAGTCATTGTATTATTTACATCAATACAGTCAAAGCCAAGTGACTCATAAATTATTGTATGGCATTAGCTGAAAACATAGATGGTGCTGTAAAAATTGCCACTAGTACATGTAAGTAACCTCTACAAGATGAAAGATACTGAACATTGGTTATATTGTTAATTATGCAGTTAGACAGAGTTTTCATATATCTGTCTATGAATACTCAAAATGAGGGTGGTCAAATCAGAGCTTACATTTAGCTGCATGAAAGCATCACAAATACCAATGTGTCTTGCTTCTATGGTTTATATGATGAGACATTGTCTGAAAGTTTAAAAAATAGTGCAAGTTTTGAATTTATTTGCAGATGATACAATGATATAAATGGTATGAATGGATTGTTAATTATTGTTGTACAAAGAGTTTTTGCTGAGTATTACTGTTTGCTCTTTAGAACAGCATTGCAACTCTTGATTCTTCAGTTTGCTTTCCAGTTGAAGTATTGTGTTTGTAGTATGAATGTCCTCTTTGACTTCAGGTAGGTTTTTACTGGGTACTTTTTTTTATTTCCATATTGTAAATGTATGAATTTAGGAGAATTGACTACTGCATAAACCGTCTGTAGGCATGCATGCCATGTTTTGATGAGAGTGCATGTGTAGAATCTGTGTTAGGCTGGCATTTATTCCAGGACTGGTTCCTCTGCTTTACACCTTTTGCTTACAGAAATAGATTCAGAATCCTTGAATGGGCTAAAACAAGTATTTGCTTAGTTTCTGCTTCTTTTAACTTAAATTTTCATAAAGATTATTAGAGATGAATATTATTAGGGATATATATAAACTGCAAGCTTTCAAGATAAAACATACAATAGAATCTTAGCTTGTCTGTGTACATCCCTTGGATAAATCCAAGCTCTGTCTATTGCACTGCTTGTCATATTGTCCAATATGAATTCATAATGCTAATCCTATATGTTACTCATAATGAAATTTGCATTTATCATATAAAAAGAATCAGAAGATATGTGACTAATTTTACTCGTGCACAGCTTGACATAATATGCTAATAATTTAGTACATGTATATAACAGAGTCAGTCACTGTCTATGTAATATAATTCAACACTGTCTTAAGTTGTTATAATTGTACATCAATATTAATCTATTATTATAATTCTGTCACTTTGTTGATGTAACTGTTCCTCAGTCTATCAGCTTTTTGTGACTGTTGTTTTTATGCTTGAGGATAGCTTAGAGGGTAGGATAGCAAGCTACAAATAAGCTACATGTCATGGGGCTTGGTTCTTGCAAATGTGTTTACATATTGTGGGTAAATTATTTAAGTGGACCAACATTCTAGTTACAGTTGAAACTAGTTTCGTGACAATTTCTCTCCTGGTTTCCAAAGAATGAAACATACAGGTTTGGTATCATATAAAATTAATAACGGAAATTTTAAAAAGTTTGAAAATATGAAACAAACAAGGCAGACTTTCAGAAACTGTGGTCTCACTTAAGGGCAAACAAGAAGAAGAGAGTCAGAAAAAATTTAAAACAACTGCAAAGCCAGTAACTGGATAGGTGTACTAGGGTTGTGTTATTAGAGAAATAGTCATTTTGTAGAAGAAGTCAGTGAGAGTAGTGCAGTTTCAATGAATGCAGGTTTGGCTGAAGCACCAGTAAATCAAAGTGCAATATTAATGCTCATTTCAAATACAAACTTTATTATTGTGAAATAACGTAGCTTGTGGATTTGTCATCTTCCATATGCCTGTGTGAATACAAAGTTAATATATATAGACAGGGGAGATATTGGGTGGAAAGTCCACACTAAAGAAGTGCACGGGAGCTACCACTATATAAACATTCATTCTGCTATTTTGTTAAAAATATTTTTAGTATTTGTGCAGTAACAAATTTTACATTTTAGTGTATTTGTCAATAGATAGATTTTTCATCTTGTATCATTTTACACTGTGTGATTTCATCTCTTTGTTTCTGCAGTTTAGGTTTCAGTGGGTAGAGCTTGATTTAAAAATTACATAAATCCAAGTGTGGCAGTCTTTTAGGAAGTAGTGTGAATTGACTTTCACCCCAGGAGACACTGAGGTCATGACCCCTGTGATATCTACAGCCCCATCAATAATTTCATAAACAGATGAGACAGGCATGACTTCAGATAAGTCTTCTTCATACAGTTTATCAGGAAGTTCTAAACTCAGGTAAATGTTTCATTGGTTATTCACAGCTGCCCCTAAAAGTATCTCTTGGGACACATTAGGCATGTTTTGAACTATATCTAAGCATGAGGCATCTGAGACATAATCTCTGTATTTGACTCAGGCTCTATGTTTTGAGGAGCTGTGTCAGACTTCTGCACAGCAACTCTCTTTCCTCATTATCAGCCACAAAAGATCTAGATTATTCACCTTGCTTCCCAAACATTTCTTCCTGCTTGTTTCTGTGGAACTATAGCCTTCTTTTAATGAAGTCAGGCATCTTTTTCTTTGATCATACTAATGCTTTTGCTGTTTTTCCAAGACTGGTTTTCTTTTAATCTTACTTTACAAGAGATTAGGATTTTAGCTCACAGGAAGGAAACATAGGTAGGCACTCTAGTCTTTAATTAATGACCCATAAGAAAGTTTGTACAGTTGGTAGAAAGAAAATTATTATTTTTAAAAAGTAAATATTGCTGAGAGAATAAGATGCTATCTTAAAATGTATGGCTAGCTATAAACTGATAATATGGATATGTATAAACAGGACTAAAATATTATCTTAGATGATGTTACCAACTCTCTTCTCATAAATAAGGCACATGTGCCAATATTATACAGTGTGGTAGACTGTATTCTTATGTATCAGCAAGGCTGAGTGTACATCATGAAAGGTACTGTTCATGCTATGAACTAGGTACATGAAGTTTCTCACAGCTTGAAATTGTCCTCTTAGCTTGATAAATCAGTTTTGGATTGTTCAGACTTGTGGTCAAATGCTGAACATTCTTGTTTGTTTGTTTGTGTTTTTCCGCTTTTCTCGGTTAGGGCTCGCCACAGCAGAACTCTGGTCTGCTAATGATTGGTAGTGGATTTTTACATACCGGGTTACCAGCCCTGATGCACAACCTTCAACGAAGGCATGCCCCATTCACGTATGTCTCCACACAGAAGACGCTCTAGCTGAGAATCTAACGGGACAACGTTTTGCTATGAGGCAACAACGCTATCACAGCACCACCACCGCAGTAAATGCTGAACATTCTTACTGGTTTTAAAATATATTGAATTCTATATACTTGCATACTATGGAATATCATCCATTATTACAGCACTATGAATGTTGTATTTGGAAAAGTTAGCTTCAGGAATCTCTTACCATTATTGGTGAAGCCTGTTGAATTCATGATCTCTGGAAACTTTTTTTGATCCCCTACCTTCTACCCCTGACACTGTCTTGTCCCCATTAACACATTCATTCTCTTCTCCCTCTTTCATCTGAGTGGGGTAAGATAAACTCCTGCCATAAACATAGATGCAGATGAACCCTTCATCTCCAAGGAGAGATAACTTGCATAGTTGAGATTGCCATTCTCCCTTTAAGAAAGGTAAGAGCCAATTAGAAGGGGCAATCATCATATAAATGGCCAGGAAAAGGGATTTGTGTGTATGCAAGGGGAACGTCTAAATGGAGAAGAGTACGCATGGCATCATAAGCATCACTTATCATGAATCCAAGTCAGTCATGCCCCAACTACTAAGTGAGCAATAGCCTGCCACCATTAGGGAAATATTACACGGTCGCCATCAGGTAATGTCCTAATTTCTAGCAGAATCCCACATTCTCCCTCTGGATGTACAAGCTGACTCAACCACTAACTCTCTTCTTCCTGTTGTTCTCATCCAGTGGCTGACCTGCTATATGGTTTATGTCAGCTTGGCCACAGTCCAGCTCTCTTCCACATAGCTGGAATCTCTGGAAACTAAATAATAAACTACATAAATTGCATACACACCACAGTCACAAAAGTGAAGTAATACTGTTTCATCTTCATTCCATGGCCTTCTGCTACTGAATAAGGAACCATTTCTCCTTTCGGATTATTGGTATGATATGCATTGCTCTGTGAAAACTCTCAGCCCTTTTGTTCAGTATTCACTGAAATTCCAGTCCAATACAATACACCACAAGTTCTTGACCCATATTTATTTGTCATGATTTTTTCTTTACTGATTAGGCATTGCTACTTTACTACTTTAAACATCAGACTGTACACATACCTAATTTCTTCCAGAGATTAAAAGTACTGTTTGAACTCTTTCCTTGTAGCAGAATAGTATTCCAGCAAACTTTTCATAGCCATGTCTCAAAGCCTTCACACCTTTAGATTAATTTAAATACAGCCTTGAAACCCTTTAAGCTTCTTTCCAGCCATAAACAACCTTAGATTTATACAGCTAACTTCCAGTTTCACTCCAAAAAACTCTTCTTTTTGCTTTTTAAATACAATTTAATTTCCATGGTTTATATTTCTAATAAATCACCTTTATGTAGTCACAACAATTTTTTCCTGTGTTTTTAATTTCTCCAAATATTTAGAGTTTCTAGTACTGTGGCAGGAATGGATCACATTCATAAGGCAGAGTACACTTAAAGTTCATGAAATTAGTATTGCTTTACTGTTTGATGTTTGTCAGGAGTGCTCTTTTCAATATCCATAATACATGCAGAATTGATGTGTATTTGTAGCATATTTAAGTATGTTTGAAAATTCTTTTTTCATTAGCCCCTCCTACTACTACTTTTGGAACTATTTGGGTGTCTTTATTCCATATTGCTCTTGTTTCAACATATATATCCTGGTATTTTATGTCTTTGTGTCTTTCAATACAACACTACAATTGCTAGGGTAGCTATTTCTATTATTAATGTTACTTTTGTCCTTTTTTTCTTTGACTAGTATATCTAGTTTTCTTGCTTCAACTTTCTTAGCTATTGATATTGGATGATACCATGCAATCAGATTGCCTTCATTTTCAGTAATTCTTTGTAGAGGTTTGTATTTCCAATGCTTCTCAGCTACTCACATATTGTAGTGTTTACACAATTTCCAGTGCAATAGTCTTGATACATTGATGTGCATTTCAGTATACAAACCCTCAACCACGAGTATATTGCAAACAGCAAAATGCAACTGTTTCTACTTGTATATTGAAGAACCCACATTTGTCAGTATATCCTTGTTTTTCTATAGACTTTGTAAACCAACAGGCCCGTAGTCCACTTACATGAGCTGTCATTGTTAACCTTTCATTTTGTTGTTAATTCACATCTCCTTTGCCATCCATTGGTCATATCTTGATCAACATGGAGGTCATTTGAAGAATTCTCTGAATGTTCAACTATAACTGTGGATTTCCTAGCTTTCTTTATTTTCCTCTGATCATGTTCTTGATATACTTTCATTTGCTTTTTGGCACTTTCTGTTCTCACCTGATTTCTGTCTACTTCTGGATTTGCTGATGTCCAGAAATAGCTAGACAGTCACATGACTGTAGACCTTTACATATAGTCAATTTCTATGTAGCCTATAATTCACTTAGACCAAGGGATATATAGTCCTGCCATGCACTATTTTTATATATAATTTGTTAGGGATGGAGCAGTTTTCTTATTTTGTTGTCCAACTGATTTAATGCTTTTTGGGGTGAGTTATTTACATGGGAACACATTGTGTCATCAAACGAAATTTTATCACATGCAAAAAGAGCAAGTTCTGTTTGAAAAAATTACTTTCACTGACAGTAGAGTTTGCTTTTTTGTCCAATGTTGAGTGACGATAGAGTTGGTATATATAAGTTTGGGGGTGTGGGGGAATGCCACCTGCAAAATCAAATTTTTTGAGTTGTTTATCTGATGTGATTTTGGTGAAAGTTTTTTGTTTTTTGCCAGTCACCAAAATTACCTTTGATGACGTGACATGAATCCACTTACACCAAAGGTATCAGAGTGGGAAGAACAAGCTGAATTATACTTGAACTTTATTCCTAGATGTAAAGTCAGCTTCAGTATTAGCTTTAGTCATCTCTAATATTGATTACTAAGCTTTGTTCTCCCTTGTTCATACTTTATTACTGAAGCTTCATCTATTTCTAGGTATGTATACAATCTCTCTTGTAAAGTTCTTTTATATTAAATTGCTTTAGATTGATTTTTTATTGTTACTTCAGTTTTTATGCTATAAATTTTGCTTTTGCACATTTATCAAGACCAAACATCTTTTTTGCATCATCCGAGAAAGTTGTAACCTCTTGTAATTGTGCTGTCAGTAAACTGCTCAGTGGGTTAAGTTGAAATCAAAGCAGCAGCAGTGACAAAGAATCACTCTAGAATATACTCACTAGATTTTTATTCCTGTGACAGTAATTTGCCCATTGTCTTGACTTTGATGTAAAGTTGATTAAAACTGTTTCTTAGTGGCTGTTATGCAGTTTATCACCATTTGGTGCTTTCTTAGTGGCTGCTATGTAGTTTATCACCATTTGATGCATTTCACTGTCCTGTAAGCATTCCATAGTTAGTGAACCTGGAATTCTACCAAATGCATTTTTGTAATCTAACCACACCATACTTAGATTCTGCCATTTCTTACAGCTCTGTTACGACTTTGTTTCATAATAGATCATCCATTGCTTCATGTCTTTCTATTGCCTTTCTGTCCTGTTACTATACTTGAATTGAATTTCTCTACAGTCTAGATGGTGCAACATACAATGATGTATTCAATTAATTCTGCAATGGCTTATGATCAGTTAGCATCACACTTAATTTCAAAGAAATATATTTATTGACCTTTTCATACACACACTCACACACACACACACACACACACACACACACACACACACACACACACACACACACACACACAGACACACACACAACACACACTCTGTCTCTCATACACTCTGTCATGCCGCTTTTTCTCTAACCAAATTATTTTTTTGATATTAGGTAAAGGCACCAAACTCATAAACAAGTGAGTTTGCTTCCTTGTAGAATGACTGCATCAGTACCATTCTGATTCATAGCTATCTGCAATATGACTGACTTGTTATCATCAAAATACCTCAAGGTGGGCTCTTCATTATTAACTGTATAAGTACTTCAAAACCCTTCTTATTCTGAGCTCCAACTCCCTCTTATTACTAATATAATTACACAAGACACACTCAAGGGTTCAAAAATTCTGTGTCTGCAATCACGGTCAAGCCAACACTGTTTACAATGCGTACATAATGTACCCTGTGGCTGTTATGATATCCCCCACAACCTTTGCCACAAGTAGATGGGCATCAGTGGTGTCACCTCCAATTTCATTGCTGTTGATGGGAACCATTATACCAGCATCTGTTGCATGCTGCCTGACACAGATGGTGTAGGTAGGACTGGAGGTGAGGAGGCAATTGTGGGAGGCTGAGACCCTATTGTGCTGAGTGTTTCCTTTGGGGACCTACAAGCCTTGCTTGGAATGAAATGGAGAGAAACAAAAAAAAATAAATATAAATAAATAAATAAATGTATGCAAGAGAAAGTGAAAAAGAGGGTAGGGGAAAAAGAAATAGAAACACAATGAAAAATTCATTTGTAACTATGCTGATAACATTTTTCAAAGCAGTAAATAATAATACATTTCAGAAGCCTGTTTGTATACACACACACACACACACACACACACACACACACACACACACACACACACACACACACATATATATATGTGTGTGTGTGTGTGTGTGTGTGTGTGTGTGTGTGTGTGTGTGTGTGTGTGTGTGTGTATTACATTCAGTGCATTGAATGACCAAATGTTTGAAAGAAAAAATATCAAACCTTTTAAAATAGAAAAAAACTTTTTTTTTCAGAGTGGGCAGCCCCCTGCATCCCTCGTGTATAAATTATATATACCAGTTGTACTCTCTCACAGCACTAGGGAAAAGGCAAACTCTCAATCCTCAGAAATACCATCATCTAGCAAAAAAGATGGTCCAGTGTTCCAAATTTTTGACCAATGAATATTCAATATTTTCCTTTTCTTTCCTTTTATCAAATAAATGCCTTCTATACATACACAAACATGCACACATATATCTATATCAATATGTGTGTGTGTGTGTGTGTGTGTGTGTGTGTGTGTGTGTGTGTGTGTGTGTGTGTGTGTGTGTGTGTGTGTGTGTGTGTGTGTGTGTGTGTATAGGTGGTCTAAATACCCTATTCATATGCAATCTGACAGACAGAAGATTAAAAGCAGGTGCTATTTAACCAGTCCAGTGTGTGCCTGTGGTCAGAGATGCAGTTTGATGTCTGAGAATATTGTACATATATAAAGTAAATATGCTGCTCAGATATACATATTTCAGTCACAGATTATAGGCAAAGGACATCCAATCCTACTGTAAGTTCTTAAATGCATAACTGTTAAATAAGGATGATCTTATATAAATGGACTGTGTAATGCTGCAGTGATACTACTGGTTAGGCAAAACATATTTGAAATGTTTTTCATGACAACTGTAAAGTGGCAGAGGAGTAACACATAGGCATCCTCAAAATGTGAGAAGTGACTTAACATGAAAATCCATTTGTCCACCTATTCAGGTGGAGGCTTGCAAAATCATACTTCTAACGTTGCAGAGTCATAATACTGACTGAGGTATGCCAGTACTGATGGGTACACTATATAATCCCAAATACTGAAATCCCAAATTTCAGTAATTCGAAATTACATAGCCAAACACTCCAAATACCAAAACCCTACAACAGTGAAATTAAAAATCCTGACAGTACACTACAGATGCAGCACACACAAACACATACACACAACCCCCCCCAACTCAAATACAAAATCCTACACTACAGATAAGCAGAGGACAATGCCCCCTGCACCCCCCACACACCCCTACTTATACATACTAACTCCAAGATTGCACAATCAGACACACAAAGGTAACTCCTCCCACACATTTTCCACTCCCTCGCACACACACATCACAGTCACAACACACACTGACATTTACTAAAGCCCCTAACCAACACACATACACATACATACATACCCAAACTAAACATCTTACCTTACACACACCACAACACCAGAAGCGCTAATTCAAAATCTCTGTACTTCGAGATTTTGAATTTCGCGCTTCTGGTGTTCCGGTATTTCAAGACTTCGCTATTATAATTTTGAAATACTGAAATTCGTGATTTCAGTATTTCAAAATTATATAGGGGACCCGTACTGATAGATGTGGTGCTGATGTATGAATGTTATACATTATTTTTTATGTGTAATATTATTACTATTAAATGCCAGGCATTTTTATGACGTGTATACTCACCCTAGCACTTTCTTAGGTGCTCCTGTGTGCTCCTATGCATTTGCCTACTCCTTTTGATCTGTTCAGGGGATAAAAACATAAAAAGGGCATAATGTAAATTTGTGGATGATACATCCTGGCAGTTTATTTTTGTAGCTAAAATAAGTTAGACTTACAGTACAGAGGTGGTGACTGCACTCTAACTTACAGTACAGAGGTGGTGACTGCACTCTAACTTCTTCCTCCTATTGGTGAAGGGCAGCAGGATTGCAATGCCTCATGTCTCTGTAATGATGACGGCACTGCTCCCCATGCATTGGGTAATGCCTCATGTCTCTGTAATGATGATGGCACTGCTCCCCATGCATTGGGTAATGCCTCATGTCTCTGTAATGATGACGGCACTACACCTCATGCGTTGGGTAATGCCTCATGTCTCTGTAATGATGATGAGACTGCTCCCCATGCATTGGGTAATGCCTCATGTCTCTGTAATGATGACGGCACTGCTCCCCATGCATTGAGTGATGCCTCATGTCTCTGTAATGATGGTGCCACTACTCCCCATGCATTGGGTGATGCCTCATGTCTGTGTAATGTTGATGGCATTGCTCCTGATGCATTGGGTGACAGCCTTGGCCAAACTATTCCCAGCTTCAGTCTTATACTGTGCTACAGTATCACTCACCTAAACAAGTCTCAAAATTTTACTCATTATGGAAGATGCCTAGAAAAATCTTGGATTCCTCCTCACATCAACACTCTGCCCTAAAATGAGTACTACCCTCTCCTTCTCCAGCCATGATGTCTCACCTTGAAAAATATTAGCAAAAATGTCAGACAGTTGACACCCAAAATACTTTTTGTATGTCCTTGCTTCTGCACAATGATGTTCACTGACAGGCACCTCATTTGCATAATGGAAGGCAAACTCTGAGAATATAGAAACTGTATTATTGTGGTTCCAGTGGCCCTTTAAGTTGCGAAAAATGGTAGTCCTACATTCCTATCTACACTCTTTAGAATGCATGACCTACAGCAATTCCATCTTTAGATAGCTGCATATGGCATGACAATTACCTCATAAAAGGCTAAGCAGGTATCCATGTAGCTCCCCAAAGGTGGTTAGGTGTGTGCACAGCATCATGTAGAAATCTTTACAATGTTTAATAAGTGTTGTAATCATACAAATTGAGGAATTTAGAAATGATAATAGGATGAGCCTTAATTAGTATAACCATTACACATAATAGGGTGAATTTATGCTATGATAGGTAGACATCCTCATTGCACTAAGGAAGAATCTTGAGACCAAAGATGTTTAGACAGGCTGGTGGTTCATCTAGTGCACTTCCTGGGAGAGCCAGCCACCTTCCTCACCTCTGCAAATGATGATGATAATTGTACTGTGCACTTTGCACATTATTTGGTTAGTCCTTGGGTACAAAAAAGCCTTGTGTTGTGTTTTCACACAATGGTACTATTTCTGCGTACATACATACATACATGCATACATATATATTGTTTTTTGCATTTATGCATACATATACATATACACCTGTGTGTGTGTGTGTGTGTGTGTGTGTGTGTGTGTGTGTGTGTGTGTCTGTATATGTATGGGATTTTCAACACAGTGACAGTATTTTTGCATACATATATAAATTGTTTTTGCATATATATATATATATATATATATATATATATATATATATATATGTATGTGTGTGTGTAAAAAAAAAGATATATATATAGAGAGAGAGAGATACACACACACACACACACACACACACACACACACACACACACACACACACACACACACACACACACACACACATGCACACACATGCACATATTAGCAAATGTGAGGTGAACCTCCTGCAGATGTACATTTACTATGAATCCAGCAACCCAAGCATAACATGCAAAGCCATGCAAGGAATTATCATGGAAATGATTAACAATGACATAGGAAATCTTCAGATGTTAGATCCAACCTAGTTTGATTTTGTTAAGGGCAGCTCATACTCATCCTAATGGACTTCTTCAAAAAGGTCACTAATGTAATGGAAGAGGCCAAAATAGTGCATACTGTCTGCCTTAATGTGGTCTAGGCATTACAATGCCACACTTGGGCACTGTTGACAAACACATGGAATTAGGTATAACCCTCATGTTACCCAATGGATAGCTGATTGGCTCTTGGATAGAAGCCAAGAGGTTAAGATAGGGGAGTCCACCTCCAAGAGGCTGGTCACTAGCAGAGCCACCTTAAGGCTCTCTGCTGGGTCCACTCCTTTTTGGCATCTACTTCTCAGAAGTCATGGCCAATAGTTTTATGATGATTGCAAACTAGGTGTGATCATATAATCTCCTCCCATGATACAAATATCCTACAGGAACTGCTGATTCAGACAAATAAATTGAATCAGAACCATGGTCTGAAACTCATTGCCAAGAAATACTTAACAGTATCTTTTAGGAAGTCAATCTCTCCTTGAAACTACTTCATTGTTAACACCCCAGTAGATTTATAAGCACATGTTGATAGCAACCTGGCCTTTGACCATAATATGTCTACAGTAGTAAGGAAATAATTCTAGGTTGCACAAGTTATAAGCAAGGGTATGATACCTAGGTCCAAAAATGTCATAATTTCACTGTATTTGGCCCTCATCGGACCAGTCATTAGGTATAATACCCCCTTCAGTATGTACCTGACCATGCACATGCAACAACTGAAATGTCTGCAGAGGTTCCTCAGAAAAAGGACACAGGACATAAATAACATGTCCTACATGGATTGCCTCAAAGCCCTACCCTGTACTCAGTCTCCAACAGATTGTTGAGGGGTGATCTATCCTGACATACAACACATCCTTGAATCCCGCTTTTATGGATCTTCTGCACATCCACAAAACAAACAACATCAGTAATACCTAACCTAAGGACTTAAACCTTGCTTGTGACATTAGTAAGATGTGCTGAAGTGATCAGTATGTTTCTCAGAGAATGCCCCTTTTCTGGAACAGACTTCCCATCTGTGTGAAGCAGAGGTCTTCCCTAAACCAATTCAAACTCAGTTTGGATCAGTGGATAGAGAATCAGAAATCCCTCCCCCCTTGTCTGGCACCTATTTCCCTAATGGACAGAGGCAGTCTATAAGCCAAACCTAACCTACATATACCCCTTAGAATAATCTTAAGGTTGCTAAATTTTTCAGATGCATTTGGGATACATGGCTAGGCTGACAAAGGCCACTGTGGTCATTAGTCTAGTATACACCTATGAGCTTACAAACCTATGTACTCCATCTGAACATGAGCATACGTCAGAGTTCAAATATAAAGTGGGCACAGCTTCATTGCCCACCATTTACATATTTTTGAATCCCTCTACCAACTTGTTTTGATTCATTATCATGCACTGTGTTTCATTATACAGTCATTAGCATCTAAGACAACCAACCACAATGTTTGACTTTGCTATGTCATGGAGATGGGTTTTCTGCATTGCACACAAATAGCAAATAACCACTCATCACGCAAATTCATTTAGAGTGAGGTGACAACATTTTCCGAAGCTTGCCCATACTCAGAATAGACTTTAAAATATATTTCAAGATTCTAAGAAATGTCATGCGCTTCTTTGTCTTGTGGTGCAGGCATTTTTACTGTGGCTAATTCTTTCTCAGTGTCTGGCTTCATGAAATTTAATGTTAAGACATAACCAATATTTCTCAGTTTTGTAATAGAAAATACACTTGATTTTATTGAAGTTTTTCTGTCTTGGCCTTTTCAGTACTCCAGTCATTCCCCAATCATAGCCTTGTATGGTCTGACTTTATAGCAGTTTAAAATTAATTACATTAACAATGCCATCAAGCCCTCCAATTATTTATGCAACCACTCTCTGAAAACAGCTCAGGTGCTGAGAAAAATACTAAACATAAGTCATACAAACTCTGTCAGTACCTTCTCAAAGGGGTATTAAAATACTCATAACTGGAATTGTTCTTATTGAGGCCTAGTTACCAAAATTCTATATTTACACCTGAAAGAGAATCTTCTTCTTTCGGCTTTTCCCGGTTAGGGTTCGCCACAGTGGATCACCTGTCCACTCATGATTGGCAGTGCAGTTTTATGGTGTCGAGTTGCCAGCCTGGCACCTAACCTTCCACAGAAGGCACACACCTGCACACACTCACACCTAGGGCTAGTTTAGAGTGACCAGTCCACCTACAGTATGTCTTTGGGATGAGGGAAGAAACTGGAGCACCCAGAGGAAACCCACACGACCACAGGGAGGGCAAGCAGACTCCACACACAAGGCACCCCAGCCGAGGAGCGAATCGGAGAACCTCTTGCTGTGAGGCAGCAACGATAACCGCTGCACCACCGGGGCTGCCCTACACCTGACAGAGAATATTGTTTGCAATTGACAGGACAAATACCACTTTTCCATCTGCTCATAGAAGTTTGTGATCTTTATATTCCTTTATTAAGATCTCATGGATACATATGGATGTAAATATAATCTATCTTTACAGCAATAATCACACAGTTGACCAGTTCAGTGGGTTCAATTTCTTAACCACTCCCATTTGTTCCATGCAGCTTATCTTCCTCTTTGGTATGGTCTGCAAGACTACTTTAACTTTGCTTAGAGCTTGTACTATGGCTGATACTCCAGGAAATACATACATGCACATATACATATATACATATACACATACATACATACATACACAGCCGCGGTGGTGCAGTGGTAGTGTTGTTGCCTCACAGCAAGAGGTTCTCCCATTCGATTCTCGGCTGGAGTACAGGGAGTGCCTTCTGTGTGGAGTCTGCATGTCCTCCCCGCAGTTGGGTAGCATTCGAAAGACATGCGTAAATGGGTGTGGCTTCGCTGAAGGTTGGACGTTGAGCTGGCACCTCAGCGTTCATGAAAATCTACTGCCAATCATTAGCAGACCGGGGTTCTGCTGTGGCGACCCCTAACTGGGAAAAGCCGAAAGGCAAACAACAAATACATACATACATTTCAGTCTTGGGCAATAATGCCCTTCTAGCCTGCTAATATACCAAAGCAGGCATTCCCATGACACTTGTCCAAATTGTTCTTAAAAGTATCTAAAGTAATGATTGTTTTATTATAATTTGATATTTATTCCAGGCATCAGCTACTTCCTTAAAAAAACAATTAGAACATCTCTCATACATCTATAATCTCCAACATGTCTGACAATTCTCTTTTGCTCTTTGATAAACCCAAGCATTTATAAAGTTAGTTACCTGTAAATGTCCTATATGCCTGAAGGGTCTATATCACATTGTTGAAAACATGAATTGTTGAATCACTATTCAGCAAACCCACTTTGTCGAAATCTCACTTTATCGAAGGGCTGTTTAACTGAAGTTTTTCATAGGGAAAAACAACAGTAGGCCATCATTGGGAATTTGCCCTTTTCCCTGCTGTAGTGTGATCTTGGAGTTGGTATATTTAGTTAGGGGTGGGGGGGGGACAGACCCTCACATTGGGGGGGGGTTACATTTTTAGAATTTTGTGATGGGTGGTACGTTGGCCAGCCATTGTTTTTCCTTATGAAAAGCTTGAATTAAATGACTTCTCGATAAAGTGAGATTTCGACAAAGTGAGTTTGCTGAATAGTGATTCGATAATTGGTGTTTTTGATTATGTGATATAGACCCTACTTGAATATGGTTGCTTCTTAAATATCTGTAGGTGACACTGTACAAGTTCAGATATTTTAATCTTTCATAACAACATAAATTTTCATATCCATAGATACCCATGGTGTATTTCCTCTCTAGCCTCTAAACCAAAAAAACAAGGCAAAAAAAGCGGAGATCGCAAACCAGCAAAAATAGTATCTAAAGCTCGATAAAGAGCTTTGGATACTATTTTTGCTGGTTTGCGATCTCCGCTTTTTTCGCCTTGTTTTTTTGGTTTACTGGTTGTTTTTGCCGAAATTTCTCCAGTTTGTCTTATTATCCTCTCTAGCCTCTCCAATGGTTTCCATATTTATTATTCCATACCATGGACTGAGTCTAATATAACTTGCAAACAATAATTTCATCATGTTTGATTTCCCATACATTATATTTTTATACAGCCTTTAATTTTGTAACTATCATTAATCAATCAATTGATATGATTAGGGAAAAAAAATCAAAGCTGGCTTTACCTATGTACTCAGGTCATTCCAGTAATCCACAGTTTTAATCAGTTTTGGCTACATTAAATATTCATCCTTCAGTCTGTCTTCCAAAACTCATATGCTTCATTTTTATGTATTTATTAATTTATTATTCTCCTGTGCCCATGTGGCCAATTTAGTCAAGTTATTTTGCCAACATGCATCTGTAATGCATATAATCAGTTTTCCCATTTTCATGTCAACAAGATGAAAAAAAAATAGAGCAGAAAGATTCAGTCCAAACAAGAATGGGCCTGTATTCAGTTTGTCTTAAGTATGAGAAACTCTGGTAAATAACTAAAGCCAGGATATAAATTGTCTTATTATTTACACAAAGCAGTACCTGGTCCATGCTGTAACTACACATTCACACTGTGAAGTCCTTTCACCTGCCAAGCATGTGACAAGTCAAACAATCTAAGATAGAATGAACATCATTTATATCAGCAATTTAGAACTACATCCCGTTCTTATCCTTACAGTAACATGTAAATGCTTTGATACTTTAAACAATGACCAGAATAAGTAAACAGTTCTCACATCTGGTTGCTGTTTCAAATCATGTGCATCACGGTTCACACTACAATTGCCCACAGTTTGTCTAAACTCTATATGTACTGATTATTAGCGTTGGGCTTTCCCTCACACATTTTCACTTCAGTTTCTTGCTGTGTCTTTTTTGCACTTGTATTGCATGCATTATTACTATGTAAAGATTTCCAACACAAACCATACCCACAAATAATTCATAACTTTTTTCTAATACAGGCAAACATTACTTTATTTTTTTTATTTTGTACACTTTAACAAAATCATTTGCTGTGCCCTAGCTTCAACATACTTGATTAACATCAAGACTTTTGTTTTTGCCACACTTATGCCCACACTTGCACCTCAAGGTATCAACTGCAATACTTTCCATTTTTTCTTATACTTGCCAGCGACTCCTCAAACCATTTTATTCAGTGTTTACTCATGTTAACTTTTCTGTCTCACAAACCACTCTATGTACATTCAACTCTGTAGTTAAATTTTGAATTTTGACAAGTTAATTTTATTCACTCTGCATATATTAGTTATTTTATTTAATATTAAATCTGTTTCTGTCACTAGTCTGCCCTTGTAATCATTTCTATTCAGGCATGATTCTCTCTTGAAACAACAAATCATGCAACTGAACTCTCTAAGTGTACAGTCGCTGGCTCCATTCTCTAAATCAGTAAAACAAGGATAAGTAGGCTCAACAGGTTCTTGTGCCCTCTGAAAGGACAAATGAATAAATGACAGATTCTTTCTTGGCTTACAGTAGCTCTGAAACATTTATCTCTTGACATCATTATCTGTTGACATCATTTTTGGATTCTATGACCGCTCCCAGTTTGCAGTCATGAACAAACTTTGTTAGCCACAGACCTTTAGTTTTTACTTGTACTTCAGAGGAATAGAGTCTGAAAAGTACATGTCCCAGGACTGATCCCTGTAGAACACCACTGGTTATGGTTCTGCTGTTGGAGGTGGATTCTCCTATTGTGGCAGCATGGTTTCTATCGACGAGCCACTTTGCAACCCACCTAAAGATATAAGGGTTGATACCTAGCTGAGTGAGCTTGTCAATAATGCCTGAGTGGAGGATAGTGTCAAAAGCCTTGGCTAAGTCCAGGTAGGCTGCAAGCACAGTTTTTCCCTCATCCAGACCTCTGGTGACTGTCTCAAAGAAGTACATCACATTTAACAGGCATGATCTCCCTTTGATAAATCCAGATCAAGTAGGATCAAGTGTTTGGAGATTACCTATATCTTTGTTGATAAGGTCCATGATGATTTGCTCCATGGCCTTGCAGATAAGGCTAGTCTGGTTAATAGGTCTATAGTTCCTAGGGTCATTGGAAGCATCACCCTTGTGCAAGGGAATTATTGTGGCCATTTTCATTCAGCTGGGATGAAGCCGGTGCTTTGGCTATGATTGAAAAGAGTACCCAATGGTGCTGTTAATTCTTGTTATAGCCTATGTAGGATGCAGCCTGTGATGTTATCAGGTCACATAGATGTTGTGTTTTTGGCCTTAGAGTGGGCATTTACATTCTGCTCTCTAGAGATACAAGGTGGGGGGATGACAGGCGGAAGGAATGTCATGGGGTATGTGTGGTGGGGACAGGGGAGTGAAGTTTTCAAAGAACCTATTGGCTAACCAGTTTGCTATGTCCACAGGCTCAGTGTATGTGATATCATTAACTACCAGTTCTGCACAAATCTGGGTCTTACCTTTTAGGCTACGGGTGTAACTAAAGAATGCCTCATGATTGTCCTTAGTTGAGGATGTTCATAGGTTCATAGGTTCATAGATTCATACTAGGCTATCTGCCCTAGGGCATTTATAAGCCTAGCCAGAGTTGTGTGGCTTTCACCACCCCTTAGGTTGAAGAATACTATACCCATTAGTTTGCTGTGCCTCTGTCCAGCAGTGATACAGAGATGATCCCTGGGGTAAACCTACAATCTCCCATCCACTGGTCAAGATTCCTCTTGAACAGAGCCAGCGAGGTGCTCTGTCTCACATGGACTGGGATTCTGTTCCACAGCATAGGGAGTCTCTGGGTGATGAATCTGTCCCTCCAGCATGTCCTATTTATATCCGTGTTGAGGTTTAAGTCTCTTGCTCTTGTGGCTCTGGTGGATTTGGATTTTTTGAGGTGGAGCATGTCCATTAATTCCGGTTGGACATGGCCTTGTATGTCAGGCACAGGTCACCTCTGAGCAGATGGTATGCGACTGAATAGAGCTGGAGTTTCTTCAGTCGGGCAGCATATGGCATATTTTTGAGCCCCTTTATCCTTTTGGTGAGGAACTTTTGGGGTCTTTCCAATTGCTGCAGGTGTCGGGTAAGATACAGTCCGAATGGGGCATTGTACTCAATCATTGGTCTGATAAGTGAAGAGTACAGGGGAACAATGACCTCCCTTGATCTGGATGTGAATGCCTTCATAATCAGGTGGGCAATGTAGAAGGTCCTCCTAACCACTTTGGCAATGTGAGTGTCAAAAGAAAGGTTACTGTCAACTTGGGTCCCCAGGTCCCTGATAACCTCTTCTGTGCTTAATGGATTGCCACCTATGTGGTAACTTAGGGTTACCTTGTTTTTACCAAAGGGTATGACTATACATTTTTTTGGCGTTTAGCTTAAGGCCATGGCTCTGGCACCAGTTATCCATTTCTATGAGACCTCTCTGAAGGATATCTGTGTCTGATGGATTTTCAACTATGGCGCCCAGTTTGCAGTCATCTGCAAACTTTGTCAGCCACAATCCTCCTATGTTTGCCTGCACTTCTGAAAAGTAGATGCCGAACAAGAGGGGGCCCAGGACTGAGCCCTGTGGGACACCGCTTGTGACCGGCTTGGAGTCTGACATGGCACCAGCAACTCTAACCCTGTGGGTTCTGTCCTTGAGCCAGTTTGCAACCCATCTTGTGACATATGGGTTTACATTTAAGCTGGTGAGCTTTTCTATGATACCCGAGTGGGGTATTGTGTGAACTGCCTTACCCTCATCAATGGCCTTGGTGACTGTTTCAAAAAAGTCGACCAAGTTCAAGAGGCATGATCTGCCCTTGACAAAGCCGAATTGGGTAGGATCCAATGTCTGTAGGTCCCCTATGTCTTTATTTATGAGTTCCATTATGATCCTCTCCATAGCTTTGCAGACCAGGCTTGTTAAGCTTATGGGGCGGTAATTACCAGGGTCCGTAGAAGCACCGCCTTTGTGGAGTGGGACCACAGTTGCCGTACGCCACTCTTTGGGTACGTATCCTGTGGTAAGGCTAAGATTAAACAGCAGCCTTATGTGTGGGTTTAGTTCCTCATTGAGTTCGTGTAGCACACAGCCGGGGACACCATCCGGTCCCATCGATGCTGTGTTTTTAGCTTTAGAGAGAGCAGCTCTCACCTGGGCATTTGAGATGATTGGGGGCTACACTCTGCTGGGATAGATATTTCTCCTTTTAGGGGGGAGGGAGAAATTTCACTGAACCTGTCTGCCAGTATGTTTGCAATGTCTGTGGGTTCAGTGATTTTTGT
This sequence comes from Protopterus annectens, assembly GCF_019279795.1. Lineage (NCBI taxonomy): Eukaryota > Metazoa > Chordata > Ceratodontiformes > Protopteridae > Protopterus > Protopterus annectens. The sequence goes on along the minus strand of NC_056725.1, from coordinate 1,595,555,401 downwards.
ATCATTTTGGACTAATTCTGAGCATATCTGGGAGTTTCCACCCAGATTTCTAACATAGCTAAAGAAGGCCTTATGATTGTCTTGAGTCCTTGGCGATTTTTCTCTCAAAGTTGGCCTTGGATGATTTTATGAGTGATCGTAGTTTTTACTAGTATTGATCAGAGATGTCTTCCCTTTTAGGGATTTTGCTCTATCTTGTAGTAGCTTTCTCCTCTTGTTGTAAAGTTTGTTTATGGCTGGGGTCCACCAGATCGGGCGCTTGCCTTTGGTGGAAAGGGTCTTGATTTTATTTGGGATTGCTTGATCCATGCAATCCTGGAGGTGCTCTGAGAAAGCATTTGTAAGGGATTCAGCAGTGTGGGTTGTGGTTTCCAATGGCTCAGGGGCCTTGAAGGATACCACACCAGTCTCAAGAAGTGTGAAGTTGGCTTTGAGAAGTTCTTCACTGTGGTCTTTTGTTGGGGTGGGGGCGGATGTGGATCTCCAGTGAGATTAGTTTATGGTCTGATCTCACCAATGAGGGATATACTTCCGGTGTGGAGCATTTTGTCCCCATGTTTGTGATGATCAGGTCTAGTATATTTTCACCTCTTGTGGGAATGGTGACAAGTTGTTCCATAGCATTTGAGTTTATGAACTCCAGGAACCTTTGGGCTAGGGTATTGGGGCTTGAGTAATGTTCCCAGTCTATGTTTAGGTAGTTGAAGTCACCCAATATGATGGTGTTTGGAGAGACATTTATTCTCTCCAGTGTCTTCAGGAAGGCTGTGTGGGTTTCCTGAGTTTTAGAGGGTGGCCTGTAACATGCTACAAACTGTAGAGCAGTTTTGCCTATGGTTAATTGCACCTGAATTGTCTCTGATGCTTCGTGAGTTGCCACCAGCCTGGAGGTGTGGGTATCCTTGATGAATATGGATACACCCCCTCCTTTTGTGGTACGGTCCGGGTTTTGGGGCCGGAACGCATGATATGAGGTAAAACCTGATAGTGCCGGGGTGCTCTCAGGAGCCTTGAAACAGGTTTCAATCACAGCACAGACATCGATGTTCTCCATACTGTGGAGGGCTTCAAGGGCGTGCATCTTGAGATTTAGACTTCTGGCATTGAGCAGCATTACCCTTAGTTTTTTTCCATTATTGTTTTCTAGGGTGGTGGGTTTAGAATTTGAGCCTTGTCTAAAAAAGGCACTATGGGGGTGGCAAGAGCCTTTGCCAATATCCGGAAACCCAGGGGTGACAGGTGCAAGCCGTCCCTTGTGAAGCAGCATGGCTTGTCAAGCATGTCATTCCAGGCAGACAGACATTGGATCCCCTTAGAATGACACCAGAAATTAAGGCAATTATTAAAACTGATCATTTTGTCTCTGTATTGTGGCATCATTCTTGGTGAAGGTAGGATACTGCTCAGGGTCAGGGTCATACCAGCCTGGGCTACATAATCAGAGAGCTCCTTTATGTCTCTTTTCATGTAGTCCAGGGAGGTATGTCTCAGGTCATTCACACCGGCATGGACAATGACTGAGTCATACTTGTACTTGCTGTGGAGTGACCTGAGTGCTTGTGTTATGTGGCGGATTCTAGCTCCCGACAGGCAGCTTACTGTGACCCTCTCCTTGTTCAGTCTGGTGCGTGGGACGTCAGTGTGTCTGACTATGGAGTCACCTATGACAAGTCTGTCCGGCATTGTGTTTGGCCTTAAGGGCTGTGACTGATTTGCACACTGACTTTGTGATCTATGTGTTGCTTGTGTTATGTCATGAGGTGGCAGTTGTTTGGGTGTCTGCTTTGGAGGCCTCTGCTGTTTTGGTAGATTTTTGATCAGTGCCTCTGAGTATGTCTTTGTGTGTTTATGTGTTTGATTTGTAGTTGTGATAGTTCTATGTGAGACTGGGTTTATGGTGTGTGTGGTTACCTTCTCCTCCTGTCTGGTTTTGCCAGTCCTGAGTTGAGAGAGCTCAGCCTCCAGTTTGGCTATATAGTTGCATCTCTCGCATGTATTTGTGTTTTGTGGGAGGAGGAGAGGGTTGTCTGTGTACATGAGGCAATTGTAACATTGCCTCAATATTCCCAGATTCACCAGCTGAGCAGGAGAGGATGCTAGCAACTGACCCTTTGATATGCTAGAAGAAATAAAAAAGTTTGCTGTGTAACTGAGTCAGAAAGAACCTATAGGGAAGTGGGTACTCAAGGGGGTTTTAAGCTAGTGAAGTACTTTGTATAATATAGAAGTGCTTTACCTGACTAAAAATGCTTTAGGAATAAGTGCTGAGCTTTACAGATAGAGAATAGACTGTGAAATACAAAAACTTCGGACTCTCCACGTTTTTAAATAAAATAAAACAATTTATTAGAAAGAAATAAAGGTGAGCGCTTTCGCATATCCTCTGATACGCTTCTTCAGACAATATACAACTAAAAAGAGTCAGGGTTTTTATAGGCAGACATAATTCATTTGTGCAATTAATTAATTAACTAATAATTCAATTATGCAATTAAATATTCAGTTTCTTTAAAAATTTAAAGCAATACACAGGCATAAGACTTGATGTAATATAATGAACGTATTCTGATTTCCATTTAAATTATTTAAAGCTTACTTAGCATATATCATCCTAACACGTGACATAAAATTCATAGTTATTCATAAACTTTCTTAAAACAAGTTTTTTTATATATCAAATGGTAATTTTGTGAAGTATTAAATATTATAAATATTAAAAATGCATTCTGGCAGTAAATAAATAAATAAATAAATAAATAAATAAATAAATAGACAAATAAATAAATTTTTATATTATCTATGAAATCAGATATGGTCAATGTTCTTATCTAACATTGTTATAAATACTATATAACATATAATAACAATGAGTTGCAATAATGAATATAGAAGTTTCATGACCAAAATATATTTGTCTATTCAAAATTGGATAAATGCATTGAATATATAAAATCAAATATTGTATGAAATCTTGATACAAATATAACCATAAGTAATAAATAAGTGATAAATAATTAGTTAATAACTAATTAATAATTATAATGACTTATTTAAAAACTAGATTATAATAAACATTAAAATATTAAAATACAAATATAAATATAAATACAAATATATTGAAACATTCTTGAAGTTCATGGACCTTGAGGAATGTGTTTCAAAGACAACACTTTAAAAATACCATCAACAATTCATGAATAAGTATGAACATTAAAATACTAGGAAAATAAATAATAAATGCTAAATGATGACTAGTGAAATTTGAAGTTCATGTATGAAGATACTCCCCTGGATTCATGAACCTTGCGCCAGGCGCCAGCATAGCGTCGGCGTTATAACGCCAAATATGGCTGCTTAGCGATTCAGGTATGAATGAATTCCACGTGCACTACCGGGGC
>NC_056725.1:1595483115-1595551503 GCF_019279795.1 Protopterus annectens | reverse complement strand
TTGGGGCTCACCTCATGCCGGCTTAGACACGCCTCCAGGCGCATCCTACCTGGGCTCGCTCCGCATTACACTATGCGTGTCTGTGATTCCGGTGCACTCTCATTAATATGTATATGGCGCTACTGCGCCGGATATTCCATGCACCGCCGGCGCAGGCCTTACGCCGGCCTTGCGCCGAGCTTCATGAATCCCGGGGACTATTTATCACAAAATAAATTTGTTAAGAATCAAGCAAAAGTTAGTGTTATGAAAATGGGCATTAAAGGAGCTATCTACGTTTATTAAGAAAAGACCTTATTGTAACATAATTATTTAGGCCCGGGGAATAATGGCCTTTAAGTCTGAGAATCCATTTCAATTCATTCAATTCAATCAAATTTACATAATCACCACCTCTGGCATTCGCTTCCACTGTTTGTAGTACCCTAAATACAAATGAGTGTGATGGATTAGATATAATATGTTTTGCTAGGGCATTTAACTCATTTTTCTTTTTAATGTCGTACTGGTGATTATAAATTCTATTTCTCAATTTCCTTTTAGTAAGGCCTATATAAAACACCGGACAACATTCACAAGTGGCCAAATATATTAGGCCTGAAGTATCACAAGTAGCTCTGAATCTTGGTTTAAAAACATAAGGAAATTCAGGATGTACAAAATCTTGTGATTTAGTAATAAACTTGCAATAATTACAGTGCTGACAGGGATAGGTCCCCAAAGGATGCCTTAGCATTAATTGATCATTGCTACTCAAATCAAGTCTGTCACACAATATAGATTTCAGATTCTTATTACTCCTATAAGTTATATGTGGGTTTCTACCTACTATCTTTGATGTAGGTTCATCTATCAATAAAACTTTCCAATTATTAAGTAATATTTTTCTAATATTGTGAAAATCATTAGAATAAGTTGTGACAAAAGTTACCTTCTCATGATTACTATTTGTTTCCTTTCTAAATATGGGAAAAGAGTTATTATCATTTAAATCAATGGCCTCTAGATTATCTTTATATAAAATATTATTCCTAACATTCATTACTAAGTTGTAGTCATAGCCCCTATCTAAAAACATATTCACCATATTATCTGCCTCTCTTGTTAAGTCATGCTCATCAGTACAAATTTTACTTAATCTACTAAATTGGCTCTTCAATATCCCTTTAAAGATGTGTCGCGGATGCATGCTGTCATACTTCAAAATTGTATTTCTCCAGCATTTTTTCTTGTATAGTGTAGATATTAGTCTCCCATTTCTGATGTTTAAGCTAACATCTAAGAAATTTACTGATAAGTATGATGTTTCAACTGAAAATCTAAGAAAGGTAATTGTGGTTTCTAAATATTCTTTAAATAAGGTAAATTCTTCCATGGAACCATCCCATACAATTAAAATGTCATCAACAAAACGCCTATAAACTAAAGCCTTAGTAAATAAAGTGTGCTGAAAGACATAATTTAATTCCCAGTGATGCATGACTAAATTAGCATATGTGTTTGCACAGGGGGTACCCATAGCCACACCAGAGGTCTGTAGGTATAGGTCCCCCCTGAATGCAAACACATTATTGCTAAGAACCAATTCTAATAGATGGCAAATCAAAATTGTCTTATTCCCATCTATTGTAGGAGCATGTTGCAAAAGTTCTCGCACTGCTTCAATCCCATCATCATTGGGAATCGAAGTGAAGAGGCTTTGCACATCCATTGTAATAAGCAAATGTTTATCTTGTATGAAAACAAAATCAAGTGAATGCAAGTAGTCTAGAAGCTGATATGTATCTTTAAGAATTGTAGGAATGACATCAACTAGGGGCCTTAAAGTGTTTTCTAAATAAATGGATATGTTTTCAGTAATCCATTTAGCTCCAGATACAATTGGGCGCATAGGTGGTGGCATAATTCCCTTATGCATCTTTGGTAGTCCTTTAATAGTAGGGACTACTGGAGTATCATTAGAAAATAATTCATATAAACTATTAGAAATCTGGTAACACATAAGCAGATCATATAGATCTTCCTTAATTGTTTTAATTATTTGGTCTAGCTTAACTGGACTAATTAATAAATATGTAGTATCAGTGTTCAACATTTCATTCATTAAAACATCATAATCAACTGTGTCAAACAATGCTATGCCCCCCCCCTTTATCTACCGGTCTGAAAGTCAAAGAGTAATCATTACTAAGATTGTGTAGTGACTTCATACTGTCACTTGACATATTAAAATACGCACATTTCTTTTTCTCATTATAAAAATAATGATAAAAATCAGTTTCACAAAGTTTAACAAATGAGTCTACATGATATGGCATCGTTGGCACAAAAGAACTTTTCTTCTTATGGAGAGAGGGATTAGCAGCGTTGTCAGCTACTGGCTTCATATCCTTTGAAAAGTACAATTTCAGTGTAACAGAACGAGCAAACAAACGTAAGTCTATTAAAACATCCGACAGTTTGCTCCCTTGTGAGGGAACAAAAGATAAGCCATTATTTAATAAATCAATGTCATTGGTGTTTAATTCATACCTGGACATGTTAAAATAAAGTGCTACTGCTGTTTTTGTCTTCTGTGTTGATACGCGCTTGCTTCGCCGGAAAATTTCCTTTTTCTGGTTTCCCAGCTGTTCTTTCTTTCCCTCGTGAACGATGGTTTTCTGATAGGTAGAGGTAAAAAAGCTGCATTGTCTTGTGGCTGGCGTTTACTAATAGCTCCCGCATTCTGCTGTAAAAGTTTAGCAGCTTTGTTCGCCTCTTGGTTTGGAAGCGGAGTGGAGATAAGAGCAGTACTGACAATAGAAGCAAATGTCTCAGGGGGCGTAGTAAAAGATTCAAGAGATGCGTCATTACGAGAAGCAGGTATAGGGTCTGATGTTGTTGGACCAATAGGAACAGACGCTGTGAGAGTATGGTCCAACGGCGCTAAACTTGAAACGTGATTTTCTCCTATACGATGATTATCTGACCTCCTGGGCCAAACAAAGACCCCTCCCGTTGAAAAGTCTCTAAAATCACGTTGAAGCTTCTTAAGTTTTGTTTGCTGAAGTTTCATAGCATAGGCATTAACTTGACAATACATGCTCTCTAATTTTCTCAGACAAAAGGCTTCAGAAAAATTGTCCCGTAATTCAGTATTAACACTGTTAACTTTGGATAGTAGCTCCTTCTCAAGTGGATCAAAGTAATCAATCAGGAGCTGCATATATTTATAGCTAGCCTCAATGTTAATGTCTTGCCATTTTTTAAGTAGCATTGGGTGCGTATCTCCATATGAAGGCATACAGAGAATGCGCATCCCACGTGGAATAAGTTTGTAGTGTAGGCACGCTTCCAAGTGTTTAGAGAATAGGATAGAGAATAGACTGTTTAGATTACAAGTAGAGCAGTTCTAAGGGAAAAAATGAAGAGCAGACTTTACGGAGCCAGAAATAATTTAACCTTGTTTAACCGGCGCTGCCCGATGGTGCTCTAGTGGCAACTCCGCGCTAAATGCAGAAAAGACAATAAGTCAGTAGTACAGGCTAGCACACTTTAGTGGGCAGCCAAACAATTAAATTAAACAACAAACAAACACTTTTTGACTTGAATTAGACTCATTTTGACTAAAATGTACTTTTAAGTGCAGATAATAAAAAATGCAGTCAATAACTATGAAAACAGTTAAAGCTTGCTCTAGGTAAGCAGTAGAAGGTAAAACAAATATAAAAAACAGCAGGATACTTAATCAGGAAAGCAGTTGCTTTTTTCAGTTCTCTGTAGCCAGGAAGACTCAACAGGACCACGTGGAGCTGTGTCTGAGCAATATGGCTTCAAAAAAATGCCAGAGGCAGATTTTAACCAGGGAACTTCAAAAGAGCTAGAAATGGTCCAAAATGACCAATTACTACAGCTTCTTGTGCTGAGGTCACTTCCCTCAAGGACAGGTAGGCTATTCAAGGCTCCCCACTCCCACTGGTGAGCTAAGAAACTTCCTTCTATCCAAGTAAGGCAATGGACAACAAAGGAACTACAACACAGCCCAGGATACAGCAAGGCCTGTAAACTGGTCTAACTAGTTTAGGAGAGGCAGGAAAACAAGGAATATTTTTTGTTTTTTTGCTTTTAAATAGAAACACACAGAAATGCAGAAAAGGCAATAAGTCAGTAGTACAGGCTAGCACACTTTAGTGGGCAGCCAAACAATTAAATTAAACAGCAAACAAACACTTTTCGACTTGAATTAGACTAATTTCGACTAAAATGTACTTTTAAGTGCAGATAATAAAAAATGCAGTAAATAACTATGAAAACAGTTAAAGCTTGTTCTAGGTAAGCAGTAGAAGGTAAAACAAATATAAAAAACAGCAGGATACTTAATCAGGAAAGCAGTCGCTTTTTTCAGTTCTCTGTAGCCAGGAAGACTCAACAGGACCATGTGGAGCTGTGTCTGAGCAATATGGCTTCAAAAAAATGCCAGAGGCAGATTTTAACCAGGGAACTTCAAAAGAGCTAGAAATGGTCCAAAATGACCAATTACTACAGCTTCTTGTGCTGAGGTCACTTCCCTCAAGGACAGGTAGGCTATTCAAGGCTCCCCACTCCCACTGATGAGCTAAGAAACTTCCTTCTATCCAAGTAAGGCAATGGACAACACAGGAACTACAACACAGCCCAGGATACAGCAAGGCCTGTAAACTGGTCTAACTAGTTTAGGAGAGGCAGGAAAACAAGGAATATTTTTTGCTGTTTTTAAATAGAAGCACACAGAAATGCAGAAAAGGCAATAAGTCAGTAGTACAGGCTAGCACACTTTAGTGGGCAGCCAAACAATTAAATTAAACAGCAAACAAACACTTTTCGACTTGAATTAGACTAATTTCGACTAAAATGTACTTTTAAGTGCAGATAATAAAAATGCAGTAAATAACTATGAAAACAGTTAAAGCTTGCTCTAGGTAAGCAGTAGAAGGTAAAACAAATATAAAAAACAGCAGGATACTTAATCAGGAAAGCAGTCACTTTTTTCAGTTCTCTGTAGCCAGGAAGACTCAACAGGACCACGTGGAGCTGTGTCTGAGCAATATGGCTTCAAAAAAATGCCAGAGGCAGATTTTAGCCAGGGAACTTCAAAAGAGCTAGAAATGGTCCAAAATGACCAATTACTACAGCTTCTTGTGCTGAGGTCACTTCCCTCAAGGACAGGTAGGCTATTCAAGGCTCCCCACTCCCACTGGTGAGCTAAGAAACTTCCTTCTATCCAAGTAAGGCAATGGACAACACAGGAACTACAACACAGCCCAGGATACAGCAAGGCCTGTAAACTGGTCTAACTAGTTTAGGAGAGGCAGGAAAACAAGGAATATTTTTTTTTTTTTTGTTTTTAAATAGAAACACACAGAAATGCAGAAAAGGCAATAAGTCAGTAGTACAGGCTAGCACACTTTAGTGGGCAGCCAAACAATTAAATTAAACAGCAAACAAACACTTTTCGACTTGAATTAGACTAATTTCGACTAAAATGTACTTTTAAGTGCAGATAATAAAAAATGCAGTCAATAACTATGAAAACAGTTAAAGCTTGCTCTAGGTAAGCAGTAGAAGGTAAAACAAATATAAAAAACAGCAGGATACTTAATCAGGAAAGCAGTCACTTTTTCAGTTCTCTGTAGCCAGGAAGACTCAACAGGACCACGTGGAGCTGTGTCTGAGCAATATGGCTTCAAAAAATGCCAGAGGCAGATTTTAGCCAGGGAACATCAAAGAGCTAGAAATGGTCCAAAATGACCAATTACTACAGCTTCTTGTGCTGAGGTCACTTCCCTCAAGGACAGGTAGGCTATTCAAGGCTCCCCACTCCCACTGGTGAGCTAAGAAACTTCCTTCTATCCAAGTAAGGCAATGGACAACACAGGAACTACAACACAGCCCAGGATACAGCAAGGCCTGTAAACTGGTCTAACTAGTTTAGGAGAGGCAGGAAAACAAGGAATATTTTTTTTTTTGTTTTGAAATAGAAACACACAGAAATGCAGAAAAGGTAATAAGTCAGTAGTACAGGCTAGCACACTTTAGTGGGCAGCCAAACAATTAAATTAAACAGCAAACAAACACTTTTCGACTTGAATTAGACTAATTTCGACTAAAATGTACTTTTAAGTGCAGATAATAAAAAATGCAGTCAATAACTATGAAAACAGTTAAAGCTTGCTCTAGGTAAGCAGTAGAAGGTAAAACAAATATAAAAAACAGCAGGATACTTAATCAGGAAAGCAGTCAGTTTGCTTTGAAGGACTTCACAAGAAGTCTTATTTGTTTGTTTAAGATGAGGAGGGAGTGTTTCCAGTTTGCCTCATGCTTCCTCTTACTTTTGGACAACAATTTCTTCTTTTTATTCTAAAGCCTGATAATGGCAGTTGTCTACCATGCAGGTTTCCTCTTCCTTGAAGAGCTTGTTTTGGTCAATGTAATTATATAGGTGTTTGTAAAAAGCATTGGTGTAGGTCTCAGCATAATTGCCAGTTCAGTCTGTGGGGGAAGCTGCAGTGAAGCTATTTAACCATCCCTTAGAAGGATATAATCTGTTTTGGAGTTTTTTAGTTTAGTTGATGCTGGGGGGGAGGGGGTCCAGTGTGATAGTTACTTCAGATGAGACTGATTTGTGGTCCGATGAGATAAGGGAAAACCTCAAAGTAGGGGTGCTACAGCAGTCCCCCATATTGGTAAGCACCAGATCCAAGATGTTCTCACTCCTAGTTGGGGTGTGCAACAGCTGGTCCAGGACATTGGAGTTAATGAACTTGAGGACCTTTTGGGCAAGTGAGTTTGAGCATGAGTAATTTACCCAGTCAATGGATGGGTAATTAAAATCACCCAGAGCCATGGTGTCTGGATGTATCTTAGTGGATTCCAGTAGATCCAAGTAGGCAGAGTGGGTTTCTTGATTCATGGAAGGAGTCCTGTAGCTGGGAATGACTTGAAAAGGAGTCCTACCAGCAGTTTGTTATACCTGAAGTGTCTCCAGGGAATCATACTGTTCGACCAATCTGGAGGTGGTGTTATTTTTCTTTCGGCTTTTCCCGGTTAGGAGTTGCCACAGCAGAACTCCGGTCCATTAATGATTGGCAGTAGATTTTTATAGTGCTGACTAGCCAGCCCGACGCCCAACCTTCAACGAAGGCACATCCATTCACACATGTCTTTCCAATGCCACTCGACAGCAATTATCTTTAATGAATATTGATACACCACCTCCCTTAGTTTTCACACCTTCTGTTCATGGTCTGAATGTGTGGTAGGAGGTGTAATCCAGTATGGTTGGGGTGCTCTCCACTGCCTAGAACCTCAATGTACCCTGTTCTATCAAGCCTACTACACATTTGCAAGTCAAATGGTACCGTAAACACCCAGTCAAGGGAGCTCAGTCTCTTGCAAAATTAACAAAATATGCTGGAGGGATAGGTTTGTATTGCAAAGAATACCATTTCTGTGGAGCTATCTTCTACTCCACATAAAGAGGAGTACATGCCATAACTCAATTCAAATGTAACGTGGATAAATGGATGCAAAACCATAAATTAACCTCTTTTTAGCACCACTGTCACTCATGGATAGGAAAAATATGTAATTACCCCAACATATACTTGTTCGGCTCATCTTTGGATATTTATATTGCAAAATGAAAGGTATTATGATTACTATGGGAATGCAAGGCTCAACTTTTTAAGGTCCTTACAGATCAGTAGCCTAGTAAGTACCTATGAACCTGTGAACCTAATGATTTGCCAAACACAAGATAAAATTACTAATTTTTGATTATGTTTAGCACCATGCACTAATGGACATACATAATTTCTCACTTTCCTACATTATGTAACATTTAGCATTCAGGATTACCTTAATAATGAGATAAACAGTAGCTGCATACTGGCAGCATCATCAACATGCATTTCGGACTGTGCAATTATACAAAATACCAGACCACATAATATATGTTCTGAACTCTGGCATAAACTAAAGGCTCTCAGCATCTTAAAACTATGTTCACATAGTACATGGCTGTTTAAAGGGGTTAATAGTTATATTGCAGGTTAAGGAGGTAGTCAAAGAGTCAATAGAGCTGAAAGCTAAAATGGCATACCTAGGGCTGTTAGCACCATGTAACTCAAAGCTGTGGGTGTTAGTATGGTAAAACCCCAGTGGTCTTTGATATAGCTCCAGGAGAAGTCACTGGGCTGCATAGGATCTATGACATTCTGGTGGTGATCATGCCACTAAGATAAAGGGGGTGTGGACAGTGTGGGGGTGCATAAAGTATAGTGCACAAAATGGGTTTATGACATTTCTTTGAAGTATCATAAACCTGAACCACAAATAATTGAAACTAAATGATCAATAATAAAAATATCCACAAAGAAAAAAAATTGTTTTTTGCAGGGGAAGCCCCATGCAACTACACACTCCATAATATATATATATATATATATATATATATATATATATATATATATATATATATATATATATATATATATATATATATATTTACCAACTATGAAATTGTACTACAGAGGGGAAAGGGCAAATTTCCCAATCCCTACTATTCTGAAAAGCTGACTTTTGGTCATCTGTACCAGCTTTTCCAAAGTCAGCAAAGTAACTATGTGATCACAGGTATGTAACCCAGGGGGATTGCCCAGCCCCAGCAAAAACAGATTGTTTTCCTTTTTTTTTCTTTTAGTCATTATTCAGGATTGACCATTGGGGTTTGATTATTTGTACGTTAACATTCTGCCACTTTGATGAAATATCATTCAACCCATAAAATGTAGGGTGAGCCAGTAATCCAATTGAAGGAGGGAACTATGACAGCAAGATAAAGAGAGAAGGGTATGAAATTGCAATATTTCAAGAGACAGGTTACAAAGAAAGACACACAGAAACTTGGGTGGAAGGTTACATAGTTTTAATAGTGGGTTGTGACAAAAGAGAAGGAAATAGAGAGGCAGGCATTCTTGAAAACAACAGAGTAGTAAAGAAGGTGAGAACGATAGAGGAGGAAAGGGAACGGATGGGTTCTAGTATACTGAAAGCTAATACTGATTACTTGGAATTGTTACAGGGTGTTTTAAGAAGATGATGGAGATGCATGAAGAGGAAGATGAGAAATTCATATGGAATGATTTTCATGTAATACTGAAACCCGGGTTATATAAGTTTCATTAGACAGCACAATAGCAGATTGAGAATGTATAAGATAAGTGATTTTAGGATGGCAGTTCACAGTAAGAACAGTTGTTATATATTTTCAAGGTATGAATACAAATAGGCAAACCCCCAGTATTTTCTTCAGCTTTGTGGATGGAAAAGAATGGGTCTGTAGAAGAAATTGTTTCCTGCATCATGTGCATATCTAATGTTAAATGAGGATGTGAGGAGTGGAAAATGTTCAGCAAAATTGTTCAATAATGATTCTACAGAAGTCAATTAAGGATAATGCTGGACAGAGATAGATGGAATGGACCAAAATAACAGAAACTGAAAAGACTGCAGGTACTGAAAAAACAATAATACAGAGACAGCTGTACCTAGCATAGCCCAGCACATAGATACAAGCCTTCTAGGGCACATCAAAATTCTCAGTCAAGTAGATGTACGAGACTAAGAACAATTAACACTTATTCAACAGCAAAATTTAATTAAAAAGGCAAAACACCCCAAAATCACTCAACAAAAGTATTAACGCGCAAACAGAAACACACGAATAAAGATCCTACTTGTGACACTTAAGGAATAATGTATCAAAAAAGCTGATTATTAGAATTTCCACATTTGAAATATCTGAGTGAAAAAATGATTTTATTTTAAAAGGATTTAAATGATCAAAATAGTTCTGTTACTATTACTGATTACAGAGAGGATTTCAATTCTGTTATTAACAGCATCTGGACCAGTGTCATGCCAAAATTTCATGTTTCTCCTGTGATAGAATAAAATGTGTTTAGATCGGCCTTTTAAAGCAAATATTATTTTCAAATACTTGGCATCCAGGAATAAGACTTACTTTTAATGAAGGACTGGAGTATCCATAAACAGAGTCTGCAGTACTATAAAAGGGCTGCATGCTGTGTGTTTTGTCTGCTGGCATGGTAGTATCAAAATTCATAAAGCTGTGTAGCCCATTTGTCAACATTAGTCAACATGACCAAATCATATAGAGCCAATTTTTACAGTGCTGAGTGTCTAGCTCTGACTCAGCACACAGTCTGTGATCTGCGTTCACCTGTCTTGATGATACTGTGCACCAGAGCTGAGGACCAAAAATGTACATCTATACAATTCTTCCCTTTAGGTACCATCTAGATTCTATGCTACTGCCCATACTCTACTTTGGGAGAGTTTGAGGTGGAAACACTCAAGAGGAACCATACAGAGACACAGACAGAACATGCAAACTCCATGCAGGCATTGGCCAAATCATTATGCCAGCTGCAGTTAAAGAGGTGAATTGTGAACACATGTATGAGATAGCAACAGCACTGTTAATCCTATATATGGAACATTCTGCACTCATTACTGGTAGGCACAGTATTGTATGTTACCTTCATAAGCGGAGTTATCTCTCCCTTTGCCTAACATTTTATGATCTCTATAGTACTGAAACTGTGGTCCACTACCATGTGGAAAAAGCCATCATGTAGGAACTGGTCTAGGTGCATTACCCTCACATGCAGATCCATGGAATGCATGGACAGCATATCCCTGTGGATAATAAGGATTTGTAGATTTGCAAATACTTGCTAAAGGGACTTTTCCATGACTGACAGGAGAAACATTGAGTGTATGTTAAGTCAGTGGTGTAGCTGGGGGCGGGGGCAGCCTGCCCTGGGCAGCACTTTTGCCAAGGGACATTAATTACAAAAAATACTGTGTTTTTAAGGGCATTCTATCACATCTGCGCATGAGTTGTAACACAGATGTCCTTCCGCATCCTTCCTTTCCATCTGCACAAGTGAAATTTAACATTCACAGAAATGAAAGAAACTTGTTCATTGCTACCTATTTAAGTAAGTGTTCAATGTGAATTACAAGAATTGCAGGTTGCTGCAAGGGGGCTTCCTAAGTGATTGATTTGACACACAAGGATTGCAGGTTGCTGCAAGGGGGTTTAGTTTTTGTGTGTGTCTGTGTGTGTGTGTGTGTGTGTGTGTGTGTGTGTGTGTGTGTGTGTGTGTGTGAGGATTGCAGATTGCTACAAGGGGGCTTTAGTGTGTCAAAGATTACAGGTTGCTGCAAGGGGGCTTTAGTGTCTGTGTGTGTGTGTGTGTGTGTGTGTGTGTGTGTGTGTGTAATGCCCCAGTTAGGGATACTTGTTGGTTATTGTTACTCAGGCTCAAACCCTGTACCTTAGGTACAAGAAACAAGAACCTGAGTTCTCTACTTCCACCACCACTTGTGATTCAAGGAGTTGAATCCATAGCTGATTTTTGGCTGATACTTTTGGCCTGTTCCTCCTGAAATTTGTGGTTTTCTTGCAAATCAGTCAGCACTGAATTCACTAAATAGTAGTCACTTAAGTTTCAGTCTCCCTATCTTTCAGGAAACGATGGTAACACAAAACATTTTATTCTTGCAGCTTTCTAAGATTATACCAGTAATGTTTAAAATGTGTCCCTGGTTTTGTCCCCCCCCCCATAAATGTTGGCTTTTTCCAGATTTCTTGTCCTGCAAAGTTGAAAGATACAGTTGAGTGTCAAGTGCATTTTACAAGGAGCTGAGACCTTCAGGGGAAGAGAAGTTTAGTGATGCTTATGCCATCTGTTTGCAATGTGCAACTGTTTAGCAAATTATATCACTACTGTGATAAAGGATGAACATGTATTGTTAGTAACACTACAGGTAATGTACTTGCCTTTGATGCTGAAGGCTGTGGGTTCTACTCCCACAGTATGTAGATGGATCACTGTACTGTATTGCACTTTAAAGTGGGTAGATGCTGCAGTCCTGAGTATGTCCTCCTTTGGAGGAGATATCTGTAATTACAAACCTGTTATCAGTTTGCCAACCATTCCCTATTACAATATTACCAGTATTTTTTTTAACGTAACATAGGCAATTTATTCTTCAAGGGCAACAGGCACTTTATTTGTAGATGAAACAACCTATTCATTAGTTATAGATCTCTTTAATGTGGAATTATTTAGCTGACTTTTACTAGAGGTTGTGCATATTTACCAATATTGGTGGATTGTAATGACAGAAGTCTGAGTAGACTTTTATGATGGAAATGCTCTGAATTGGGCAGTTTAGTCATTATCGGTTCATACATTTTGTTTCATTTCTTACTGGAAAAATGTTTAAAACAATAAATTTAAAACACGCTCTAACAAGTGGGCTGTATTGTACAAGGAATATAATTTAATACAATCAGGAAGGTGAATCAAAGAACACATATATATTTCCATGGTCTTAAATATGTGTGCAAGTGGCCTATGTTATGAAAACAGCCCAAAGGTAAACTTTATCCACCACTGGCCAGATGCATTTTCTTTGAATATGGGTTTTAATGCTGTTTCAATGAATGTTATTTTCTAGAGCAGAGAAGTTTTAATGCTAAGTCTTTTTTTCATTATGAGACTGTATTGCTTGGTTTAGCAGATGTCTATCAGTGTTGGTACTATAAAATTTAAAATAAAAGTTTTAAATTAAATCCAAATAATCATTGTAGAACTAAAGCATAAAACAGTATGCATATTACAGCGCTTATGGTAAATGCAGAGAAATAGCCAAGTAATGGGACACTGAAATGGTGCAAGAGGGATGGTCCGTGTATGGGGGGCCACATTTGACCATGATTTTGTGAGGGTAGAGAGGCAGCAAACTCAAAGGCTGCCCCGGGTGGCACAAACTCTAGCTACACCACTGTCTTTAGCATCTGTCTCAAGGAAACTTCACCAATGCCTTGCTGTTTTTCTACTCTTTCTTCTCCTTTCTATCTCTCTCCTGTCTGTGATATGGAGACAAGCATATGTGGTCTCCACATATCACAGACAGGAGACAGAGATCACACAATGTGGGCTGTTTATGAGATAGCCCAATACCCTAAGGTACTAGGACCACAGACTCCACCCACATTACAATAAAGCTCCCAGCAGTGGAACAGGGAAGAAGGTTTATTGTCCACATGGGCTTCTACTCCATCAATTGCAGGGTGATCTGTAATGTACAAAGTCTAATATGCAATGTGTCTGCAGGCCACCCAGGCAGTGTGCATGACTCCCACATCTGGGACATGAGCAGATTATATCAGCAATTTGTACAGGGTGATTTCACCAAGGGATGTCATATCAGCAGTGCTAGATATGCCCTGAAGTTATGGTTACTAACTATTATCAGAAATCCCTAAACCATGGCAGAGAATTGCGACAACTATGTCTGGTTACAAACCTGGGTCATTGCTAAATGTGTGTTTGGCCTGCGGAAGGCCTGCTTCTACTGTCTGGATGTATCAGAGGGTGCCTTGCAATATAGGTCTGCTACATGCAGTAAGATATTTTCAGTATGTGGAATGTTACAAAATATCACTGCAGGCTAAGAATTGTAGCAGAGCAGATACATTCAGGAGGAGGAAGCCCCAGATTCATCAGTGGAGGAGATGAACGATGAGGAACTCATGGAGAAACTAGCTGCAAGGGAGTACTATACCAGGCAAAGGAGGTGTGCTGTGCCACAGGCTAAGAGGCTGGTTTATTACAATGAGACTCATTAATGCAGTATATAGAAAAGTAAAAAGTGATACGTGCAAAACCTCAACAAAGCTGTGTTATTCAGTCTAAAGACTGGCCACATTATGCATCAGACGTAGGCTAGCCAAGTAACAAAATTCAGGGCACGCTTATTATATGTAAAGGATGAAGGCCACAGTATGGTGTGACATCAATGGGTGATTGTGTATGTGTGTGTGTTGGTACATGTGAATATGGTGCTATTGGCGTCAAACTTGCATCGTGGAATGGGAAGAGTGGTGTACACTGGACAGTGAGGGGGTACTGTCTCATTTGGTGCATGTGTTTTTTGTGTGTGTGTGTGTGTGTGTGTGTGTGTGTGTGTGTGTGTGTGTGTGTGTGTGTGTGTGTGTGTGTGTCTGTGTGTGTGTAGCTGGGCCTTGTGGATAACTGCAAGAATCTCTGTGCTGGGACATAGGCTCAGCAGATGTTGCAGTACTGTGCTGAGGACATACAGACAGGTCCAGGTCACCCATGGTTGATGCATGTGCAGACTGAACATGCAACCTTCCCCAGGAGCTCCATATCAGGGAAGCACACATGTACTATCCAGACCATGCAGAGAGGAAAGTGTGCTCTGTGACCATGAGGGATGGCCACTACCACTACTAGAAATCATCTCAGCATAAGCAGCTCACCTCCAGGGATGTACATGTCATGTGGTCCTTCCCTCCATAGTGGACAGCAGAGAGGTTGTGGTGGCACTATATGTGTCTGACCATGGCCTTTCTCTTCCACAGCAGCCTTTACCACCAGAGACAGAGGCAGTCTGGCCACAGGAAGTGCATCTGCAATGATGCCTGTGTTCACATGGGCATCTGGTTTGCAAAAACTCCCTGCATCACAGATCCATGATGTAACATCTGTGGGCTATGCACTCCCAGAGGTCATCAATCACATCTCATAAAACACTTGTCATCTCAGCAAGGACTGTGGTGCTGTTAGACTGTTCCAGTATAATGGCTCTGCACATAGGTTTGGTCATGGACATTTAAGACAGTTAGCTCAGGTGAAGGGCAGTACCCATCTTGTTCATGGCCACAGGCACTAATGCCCACTTCTATTTTCAATGTGCTCAACCTTGCTTGTGGCATGCAAAAGGGACTGTAGCACAGGGGAGACATCCCTTCCCACATAACTCTGTTTACGATTTCTTTTCCTTGTTTGTGTCCTCCTGTGTATCTAAGGTGGCTCCACAGGCACAGAGGCTATGCTCGCTAATTGGGGTTGGATGGGAATTTGGATCTCAGATTGCCCATGTCCAGCACTGAAACCTCTGGCTGTGCCACACATTGGCTGCCATCATGGTCAGATGGTCTCTGATATTAGGCAGTGGAATAGCTCAGTGGAGGAAAAGATAAAATGTTACCTCTGAAGACACTGAAGGAAAGTACCACAATAAATAAAATTCTTCATCATTGCCTGAATCCCAATGAGTGCATAAATAGTACATTATATACTGGTAGGACAGTTTATTATATAAAGTACCTTGAACTGATGGCCTCTGTGTCCAAAGCCCTGCTGTTCCTGTGAAAAGATGTGCTTATGCATTTAGTCTGTACTTTATCACACCATTACCAATTATCCAAATAAGTCATCCTGTAAAAACATACCCACTGAGGCATCTCCAATGGATATTTCAGGTGACCAGTCTAGCACAGCTCCTGTATCCAGGACTCTATTGTGGTGTCTAGATGTGTTTCAATCCCCATGCAGAGAGGTGAAGAACTCAGCGCCATTGACAGGTGGGTGACATGAACTTCAGCAGTATCAATCATGTCAGTGGATTGGCATCTCACTTACTCATAATTCCTGCCTTAGCCACCAACAGCATTTTATTCAAAACATCCTGCCAAGAAGGGCTTGTCAGATTTATCATAGCTGATCATCAACTAACTGTGGAGACAGTGGGCCTGCAGCAAGATTTCATTCTCTGCATGGGAGAATTTGAATTCTGTTTGTTTGCTGCAGTTGGGAATCATGCTGTGGAAGGAAAAGGAAAAGGTATCTGAGGACATTTGCATTATTACCTCACACATACTAACACTGATACAACCTATGGGGTGCCTGTGTAGTAGGAAGTGTGTGACCTTGATATATCTCTGCAACCAACAACACACATATATTGCATTTCCATAGACAGATCTTGTGCACTGCTTGTATTGTACCCCCCCCCCGGCAGAAAAGCAGATTTGATTTGAGATCTGTAATTGATATCTGAATGCAATGGCTTTCTACAACAGGCCACTGTTGATTCCCATCCATTTTGTGGCTACCATGGGGTGACCTTCCCTAAGCTATGGTTTAACAACACACAGGTTTAGCCATGAGTGGATACTTTGTGTACACCAGCAGACAAGTACAGCACAATCCTATACTGACAGGACCCTGCTGAGGCCAGAAATATATCAGTGGCACATCAGGTACCTAAATAAGTAAGAGCAGACAGTGTGTTTCAGCTGCAGTGTGCTATGCAGTTACATAGACATTTGTATATCAGGCCTACAGGTGTGCTACAACAGAATGCAAAGTGATTACAGTTTGTGTAGTAGGAATATATAAATAAACTGAGCTGTCAAGTGCAGGATGTTATAGTATGCACATGTCTATTGAGATGAGAGGGGTTAGCCACCTGTGGATGGCACCCACAGCCATCCACATAAGAGGAGTTAGCCACCTGAGCACAGCATCCATTGCCATCCAGATAAGAGGAGTTAGCCATTTGTGCACAGCATCCACTGCCATCCAGATAAGAGGGGTTAGCCCCTGTGCACAGCATCCACTGCCATCCAGATAAGAGGGGTTAGCCCCCTGTGTACAGCATCCTCAACCATTCAGATAAGAGGGTTTAGCCATCTGTGCACAGCATCCATGGCCATTCAGATAAGAGGGTTAGCCATCTGCGTACGGTGTCCACAGATATCCAGATAAGAGGGGTTAGCCATTTGTGCACAGCATCCACAGCCATCCAGATAAGAGGGGTTAGCCATCTGTGCACAGCATCCACGGCCATCCAGATAAGAAGGGTTAGCCATCTGTGCACAGCATCCACGGCCATCCAGATAAGAGGGGTTAGCCATCTATGCACAGCATCCATGGCCATTCAGATAAGAGGGGTTAGCCATCTGTGTACACCATCCACGGCCATCCAGATAAGAGGGGTTAGTCATCTGTGCACAGAATATGCAGCCATCCAGATAAGAGGGGATAGTCATCTATGCACAGCATCCACGGCTATCTAAATAAGAGGGGTTAGCCACCTGTGCATGGCATCCACAACAGAATCAGCACACACCTCAGACCTATATGACAGTAGTACAATAATGACTAAAGCTTACAACTGCACAGTCATAATCATTCATGCTATAAATTGTCTTGCATCACTGCTCAGGACCTTGTATTCCTCTATGGCAAGATAGCCCCCGATGAGTGGAACGTCTCATGTTAATCTGCATAACTGAAGCTGTAAGCTGCAACATCAACAATCATGTCACATTACCGCAATTGCAATGCAGTTTATAAACAAAAATTCTTTGGAAATTAGCAAGTAATGCCAAGTACTGAAGTACACATTTACCTCCAAAACAAGTAGCTATAAATAAAGTCACTTATTTCTCTGTGTAAACAAGCCTTGAAAGTTGCTGGCTTGAAATATTTTGCAGCATGATGAGTCCCTTGGTGGCTATGGGGGTTTACATCATGTATATTCAAAGTTTCTAATGAGACAAGTATGCTAATAAGCATACCTTTCACCTGTCCAGATTTGCCAAGAATGTCTAGATTTTTGCCTCATATTTTTGGTCTCTTCCTCATAAAATCTGTGGTCTTCTGTCAAATCAGTGAGTATTGAAGTCACTAAATAATAACATACATTTGAGTTTCAGACTTCATGTCCATCAGAAAACACATGATAACATACATTCTGTTATTCTAGCAACATTCTATGTTTATAAACGTAATATGTAAACTCTGCCCTTGTTTATGGGCCTTTGTTTCCCCATTATTTTTGGCTTGTTCAGATTTCCCATGCTAAGAAGCTAAGCGGTATAATAATATGGCAGTCCTTAATGAATGTTCCTGACTGAATGTTTTTTACTCCTTGTAACTCTAGGCCAAACCACTCTAAGAAGCTCACTTAATGTCATGTACTCACACAAACACCCACAAGGCACAGTGAGCATGCATGGATGTACCAATAACTCCAGTGGAGACATGGGCAAAAGTAGAAGGCACTAAAGAGCAAAACTAATATCATAGTTAGGCAATATAGGTTCATAGGTTCATAGGTTCATACTAGGCTATCTGCCCGAGGGCATTTACAAGCCTAGCCCATAGTTTTGTGGCTTACGCCACCCCTTTAGTATGGGGAACTATACCCATTATTTTGCTGTGCCTCTGTCGAGCAGTGACACTGAGGTAATCCCTGGGGTATATCTGCGATCTCCCATCCATTGGTCAAGATTTCTCTTGAACAAGGCCAGCGAGGTGCTCTGCCTCACATATACCGGGATTTTATTCCACAGCATAGGGAGTCTTTGGGTGATGAATCTATCCCTCCAGCATGTCCTATTAATAGTCGAGGTTTAAGTCTCTCGCCCTTGTGGCTCTGATGGATCTAGATTTTTTGAGGTGAAGCATATTCATCAAATCTGGGTTTGACATGGCCTTGTATGTTAGGCAAAGGTCACCTCTGAGCAACTGAATAGAGCTGGAGTTCTTTCAGTCGGGCAGCATAGGACAGATGTTTGAGACCCTTTATCCTTTTGGTGAGGAACTTTTGTGGCCTCTCCAGCTGCTGCAAGTGTCGGGTCAGATACATTCCAAATGGGGCATTGTACTCAATCATTGGTCTGATGAGTGATCACTGTGCCTTGTGGGTGTTTGTGTGAGTACATGACATGAATATGCACCTACTACACATTTTGTATGCCAGTGTTTACAGCCTAATACCAGCATGCCATGCCAGCAATTTTGAGCTACATAATTGTGGCACTGCAACAGGTCATGTTAACAAGCTGAACTATAGCTTGCATCACATACTGAAAAAGACACAAGCAATGACGGTGAGTGGGTTATCATAGTTCTCTGCAATGTGACCTCATAGGTTTATAGCTGTATACTAGACTAACAACCACTAGGGCCCTAAAAAGTCTATCAGTGCAACCCAAATGTGACCCACAAATATGATTTATATTTGAATTATAGGGAGTGATTACCCATCCACTGGTTTGAGTTTCACTTAAACAGGGATAGGGAGGAACCCTGCACCCCATGGATGGGGAGCTTTTTCCAGAAAATGTGAATTCTGTCTCTCCAACATGTCCCATTTATGTTGTAAGCAAAATTTAGATATTTTAATCTAGTAGTACTGATGCTGTTTCTTTTACAGATGTGCAAAAGATTGATCAAAACAGGGTCCAGGAATGCGTTGTATGCCAGGCAAAGATCACTTCTCAGAAGTCTGTATGATACAGAGTAAAGAGACAGGGCTTTGAGGTGATTGAAGGACATTATGTTTACTCCCTGTATTCTTTCTGGAAGGAACCTTTGCGGATGTTCCAGTTGTTGCATGTGTCTGGTCAGGTGCATACCAAAGGGGGCATTATACACTATGATGGGTCTGATGTGGGCCAAGTACAATGGTATGATGAACTCTCTGGACCTAGATATCACACCATTGCTTATAAGTTGAGCAACGCAGAAATATTTTCTTGCTACCTTGGAGAGAAGGCTAGGTTACTATATAAAAGAGTTCCCAAATCCCTGACTAGTGGATCAGCTTTTAAGGGTCTTTATTAATGACATAGTTACCTGGGGTGGCAGGCTTCCCAAAATGTACTATAATGCTTTTCTTAGTATTGAATTTTAAGTCATGGTATTGGCACCAAGTGTTTGTTTGTATTAGACTTTTCTAAAGGGTGTTGTCATCTTGGGGAGATTTGATGACTGCTCCCCATTTGCAATCATCTCTAAACTTGGTTATCCAGCGGCCTTTGGCATTGGCTTTGATATCCAAGAAGTAGATACCGAACAGGAGTGGGCCAAGCACACAGACCTGGGGGATTCCACTGGTGATCCTCCTCCTTGTGGAGATGGCCTCATCAGTTTTAACCTTCTGTGTCATATCAGTGAGCTAGCTAGCTAACCAACATGTTAGAAGGACATGTATACCTAGTTCTGTAAGTTTGTTGACAATGCCCAAGTGTAATATTGTGTTAAATACCTTACCCAGATCTAGGTAGGCAATATGCACAGTTTCTCCTCGTCCATTTCCTTAGTTAACTTTTCATAGAAGTCCACCAGATTCAGTAAGCATGGCCTTCCTTTGACAAAGACAAAATGGAATGGATCCAGTGTCTGGAGGTTTCTTATGATCTTGTTGATAATTTCCATGATAATTCTTTCTATGACTTTGCAAATAAGACTAGTCAGACCAATGGGTCTGTAGTTTCCAGGATCTATTGAAGGTCCTCCCTTATGAAGGGGGATGACTGTTGCAGTCCTCCATTCATGTGGTGCAAAGCCTGTTTTAAGACTACAGTTAAATAATGACTCCACGGGGTGCTGCTAAGTTATATTTTATGCTATTTGGGAGGCATTCTGTGATGTTATTGGGGCCCACTGAGGACATGTTCTTGACTTTAGTCAGTGCAGCCAGTACATGCTCCAATGTTATAGTTGGAGGGGTTATGTTTAAGGGTATTATTGTGGGAATGGTTGGGGTGAGAGGGGTGTAAAGCTGGAAATGAATTTGTCCACTAAAAGGTTCGTTATATCACCAGGCTCAGTGAATGTGGCAACATTAACTAGCAGTTCAGCACATTGCTGTGTGCTGCCCTCAAGGTTTCTGACAATTATAGAAGAACTTATGGTTATCTTTCATCTGGGAGGATATCTTAACCTCAAAATTCACTTTGCTTGACTTAATTAGGTTTCTTAGTTGCATACTTACTTTGATGAGAGAGTTTTTATCTTTATGGTAATTACCCTTCCTGATTTTTGCCATATTTTCCCTTTTGTTGTATATTATGTTTAATTTAGGATACCATCTGGGTGATTTATTTCTGAGGCTAGTTCTATGCTTACTTCTGGTACGTACAGCTGCCTCTATGCAGCCATTGACATGGCTGTACAGAGTTTCTGAGAGTAATGTCCTCAGTGGGCCCCAATAACATCACAGAATGACTCCCAAATAGCATAACTATAACTTTGGAGCATGTACTGGCTGACAAGTTCAGTGCAAACTTCACCCCCCCCTCCACCAAAGGGGCTAGCACCCATCCCAGAAGAATGTGGAGCTCCAGATATCTCAGACACACAAGTAAAGACAGCCCTTGCAAAGGCCAAAAACACAGCATCAATGGGACCAGATGCTATCCCAGGTTGTGTCTTACACGAGCTTCAAAATGATAAAACTCAAAGAAGGCGTTCGCAGCAACTTAGTAACCAAATAGACAGAAATCAGCTTACGCCACCCGCTATGTAGTCTTGGGAACCCGGTAAAAACTTCTCCAGTAGTAATAACCAAGGTACTAATAAAATTCCACTTCCAACAAACGATAGCAGCAACACTCATAAGACGTAAAATCCAAGAATGTATTTTAAAACACGATACAGATAGTTGAGCGCTTTCACCTGTATACAAAACAGGCTTCCTCAGAACTAATTTCATCTTTGGTTGAGCCCAGTTTAAATTACCTTTTTGGCGCCAAACAATACTCACAAATTTAAAGACATACTACACCAAAAAACTATCCACATAAACATGCTACTACTATGTAATAATACTGTACCTAACCAATTAAAATGCATCTATTAATTCATCCACTTTAAAAGATTATAATAAAACATAATGAATCTGTATCGTGTTTTACAATAAATTCTTGGATTTTGCGTCTTATGAGTGTTGCTGCTATCGTTTGTTGGAAGTGGAATTTTATTAGTACCTTGGTTATTACTATTGGAGAAGTTTTTACCGGGCTCCCAAGACTACATAGCGGGTGGCGTAAGCTTAGCTTCAAAATGAACTAACCCCCCATCTCAAATCACTATTCAAACTCAGCCTCTCTACAGGCTATGTACCCAAAGAATGTCATACAGCAAAAGTCGTACCACTCCACAAAGGTGGTGTCAGAACTGCCCCTAGGAACTATCGCCCTATAAGCTTGACTAGCTTGGTCTGCAAAGCCATGGAACGCATTATCATGGAGCTCATTAACAGGAACATTGGGAACCTGCAGACACTGGACCCCACCCAGTTCGGCATTGTTAAAGGCAGATCTTGCCTCCTGAACTTGGATGACTTCTTCGAAACAGTCACCAAGGCCATAGATGAAGGGAAGGTGGTCCACACAGCATATCTGGACCTCGTTAAGGTATTCAACACCATCCCACACTCAGGAATCATAGACAAACTCACTAGCTTAAATATTAACCCCTATGTCACAAGATGGGTTGCCAATTGGCTCTCAGACAGAACCCACACGGTAAGAGTGGCAGGCACCATGTCTGACTCTAAACCCGTCACAAGCGGAGTCCCACAGGGCTCAGTCCTGGAACCCCTCCTGTTTGGCATATAGTTCTCCGAAGTACAGGCAAAGGTGGAGGGACTGTGACTAACCAAGTTCGCAGATGACTGTAAATTGGGTGCAATAATTGACTCTCCAGCTGACACAGACATCCTGCAAAAGGGTCTCACAGAGACAAACACCTAGTGTCAAAGTCATGGCCTCAAGCTAAATGCCAAAAAATGCATAGTAATCCCATTTGGGAAAAACAAAGTACCTACAAACTACCACATAGATGGGAATCCACTAAGTACAGAAGAAGTAATTAGGGACCTGGGTACCCAAGTAGATAGCACGCTCTCCTTTGATAACCACATAGCCAAAACGGTCAGGAAATCCTTCTATGTGGCACACCTGATCACAAAGGGTTTCTCATCCAGATCCAAGGAGGTGATTGTGCCCCTTTGCTCCTCATTCATTAGGCCCATAATAGAGTACAATGATCCATTTGGGATGTACCTCACTAGACACCTGCAACAACTAGAAAGACCACAGAAGTACCTCACTAAGAGGATTAAGGGCCTTAAACAATTACCCTATGAAGCACGACTAAAAAAGCTCCAGCTCTTCTCAGTCGCTTACCGTCTGCTCAGAGGTGACCTATGCCTAACCTATAGGACCATGTCAAACTCTGAACTAATGGACATGCTTCACCTCAAAAAAACGAGATCCCTCAGAATCACTCGTTCTAGCGACTTGAACCTATGTACAACAATAAACAGGACATGCTGGAGGGATAGATTCCTGTCCCAGCGACTCCCCTCACTCTGGAATAGAATCCCAATCCATATTCAACAGAGCTCCTCTCTGACCTTTTCAAGAGAAATCTTGATGAGTGGATGGGTAATCGTAAATTCTACCCTGGGATCACTTCAAGAGCCCTGTTGACAGAGGCCCAGGTTACTAATCTAATGGGGAGGCGAAAGCCATCACTCTGTGGCTAGGCTTCTAAATGCCCATGGGCAGATAGCCTAGTACTTACCTATGAACCTATGAACCTATGAATTCAACACAGGCTGGTGTGTTCTCAGGGTGTGGAGGGACGCTGAATTTGACAAGCCATCACTTAATGACAGGTAATTTGTCTTGAAATAGTTCCTAACTGTTGCTGGTCTTAATAGAATTACAGACTTGATTTTGATTTTGAAAGAGACAGCTTAATGGTTGGCCATTACCAGGGAGGACAAGACATTGGGGGGGGGGTGCAGCATTCTCCCATATTGTGAGCACAAGGTCTAGTATGTTGGACCCTCTACTGGGTGTATTCATTATTTGATCATGGATGTATTTATGAAGTCCAAGAATCTCTGTACCTGTGGATTTGAGGCCATGTACAATTCCCAATCTACAGAGGGGTAACTAAAGTCTCACATGAGTAGGGTGTAAGGCTGGATGGTAGGTGGTAGGCTGAATGGTAAGTGTCTCCAGTAGGTCCAAGTATACACTGTGAGCTTTTTGGGACATGGAGGCTGACCTATAGCTGGCTAGGATATGGTAATGGATTTTGTCTATGGAGATCTGCATGTGATGGAACTCCAGCAAGTCATCTTGTTTGACCAGTCTTAAGGTATGCTTGTTACTGACGTATATTGAGATACCTCCTCCTTTAGCCATGTAACTACTGGCCTAAAAATGTGGAAGGCTGGGGTAAGTTCTGCAGACAAAGCCTTAGCAGTATTCAAAAGGCTAGAGGGAAAAGGTGCAGACCATCCTTGGCAAAGCAATGTTGTCTGTTGACCATGTCCTCTCAAGCTGACAAATATTAGAGCCCCTTAGAATGTTACAAGAAAAGCAGACAGTTGCTGAAATCAGTCATTGTTTGCACATATTGTGATATCATCCCCAATGATGGTAGTATACTGCTCAGTGCCAGGCTCATACCAGCCTGAGGCACATAGTCTGGAAGCTCCACAGTGTCACTCTTTGTTTAGTCCTGGGAAGTGCATCTCAGATCATTTACACCTACATGGACTATGATGGAATCATTCCAGTACCTGTGATGTAATGACTTGAGTGCAAGCATGATTTAGCGGATTCTGGCTCCAGCTAAGCAATTAACCATTATCCTGTCCTTGTTCCACCTAGTTAGAGGGACATCAGTATATCTTACAATGGAGTCCTCTATGACATAAGTCCTGGGTAGTGTACTTGCTTGTCTTAGGGGCTTAGTGGTTGGGGGTCCACTGAGAGTGACAGCACTTGTGGTGTTAGGTGTTGTTTTTTCTCAGTGCCTTTGGGGTTATGAGGCATAGCTTTGACAGCAGGTGGTCTAGGTGATTTTCGTTGTTAAAAAAGATAGCTTTTAAGTGCCTCAGCATACATTAGTCTAGGTGTGTGCCTGTGTGTGTGTTTTGTGTGCTATTTGAGGAGGGTGTTGTGTGTGTGGTTTCGACAACCTGATATGGACTTGTATGCAAGAGTTTAGCTTCCAATGTCATTGTGTCACTACACCTCTTGCATACTGTGTCTGATTCTTATGGACTAAGTAGTTGTCAGCAAACATGAGACAACTGCTACATTGTCTCATGATGCCCAAATCCATCAGATTGGCTTCAGAGAAGTTTGGAAATTGCATATCCATACTGTTCAGTCTTTTGATTTGTGAACTTCAAGAGGGAGTATATTGGAATTAGAAGGCTATTGTTGGGGCAGATTAAGCTAAACAGTACTAAATTCTATTAAGTGTAATGTTTAGACAATACTGAATTCTACCAGATCTGTAGGTATTACCACTCAAGCCCAATTAGCTGCTCTGAGCTGAACAGCACACAAGGTATTTGCACTACATCGCTACTTCACAGGTTACAGTTTTGTAGACCATTCTACAGAGAAAATTTGCTTTCTAGGTGTTTGCTACTGTGCAGAGCACTGCTAACCCATGCAAACATGCAAAATTTATAGCAGCACAGAACTCCCCCTCCCCCAGAAAACTAAATAATGGTCCCTCTGGCCAATAAAATGACTACACTATGAGTCATTTTGTGTATTCCCAACTCTGACAGACTAGGCAAACACCTCCTGCCCCATAATGAATAAACTCAGTCCTCTTGATGTAAAAACACAGTAGAAGAGAGCCACAAGTGCAATGCAAACACAAACCACTTAACCAACTAGGTGGAAATCCCTTGCTGAAGATGATCTCAAGACAGCAACAGTGAGAGGAAAAGCATTTTTATTACAAAAAAAATTGGTGAAATGAACACATAAAAGCAGGAAACAAAAATGATCACTCTAAATAGCTTAACTGTAATTTAGCAATCAAAGGTACTTTGGATGGCACTGGAAACAAGTAAAACAC
The DNA here is from genome assembly GCF_019279795.1 of Protopterus annectens. Taxonomy (NCBI): domain Eukaryota; kingdom Metazoa; phylum Chordata; order Ceratodontiformes; family Protopteridae; genus Protopterus; species Protopterus annectens. The sequence goes on along the minus strand of NC_056725.1, from coordinate 1,595,525,875 downwards.
TTCTGGAAGACAGGCTAGGACTCCAAGCTTTGCTGAGCTCCAGGAAAATGAGCAGGAGACAGTATGTAGTAAAGGAGGTTTATCAAGACAGTACTGGGTTGCTGGGCAGGTACTTGATATCATGAATCTATGGAAAACAGTGTGTGGGGGGTACATAAATAGCTTATACAACAGTCAATAACCATGAAAGATGGGAAGGAGGGACTCTGAAATCAAATAATCATAAGGGGTGGATGGTAGAGACACAGCCTTATAAAAGAACAACAACAACAACAGCTGTAGTAGAGGTGTGGGAGGGTTGGGAAATGTTCAAGGAACAAGAAGGCTAGCTACAGAAGTTAGCAATCAAATAAAGGCATTATTGGAGGTCTTTTAGAAACTTTTGCTTAATGTGTCAGTGGGGGATGGGGCAGACACAGAATGCAAGCAGATAAATTATAAGCATAATCTGCTGAATGACCATGGCTTCCAAAGGCACTGATTTTGATAGGGACCATATTGGTGCAACAAGAAAAGTAAAATCTTATTTTTGATGAATTGAGACCATCTGGGTGCATGACTGGGGACTCTTATGGAGATCCCCAGTATAATGTGGATGTCTAGTACAGTCTTGCTAGTGCAATGTCTGATTCTACTGGTGGGCCCTATTCTGTTGAGCAGTGCATGCACCACTACACTGACTTCAGAAGGTGCCAATCTGTCCTTCTTAGCCAGTGGGAAGAAGAGGACAGAGAAAGGACACCTAAGATGCAGTGTAAGTGGCATTGCTTGGCTACTCAATCATAAGTTTTCATACTTTAGCAATACAAAGATTTTGAGCATGTAACTTAATGCTTTCTTTATGTGCTTTTCTTCTTAGTTCTTCTGGCTTTTTCTGGTTAGGGGTTGCCACAGCAGATCACCTGTCCGCTCATGATTGGCAGTAGAGTTTTGTAGTGTCAAGTTGTCAGTCAGGCACCCAACCTTCCACAGGAGGCACACACATGCATGCACTCACGCCTAGGGCCAATTTGGAGTATACAATCCACCTACAGCATGTCTTTGGGATGTGGGAGGAAATTGGAGCACCCGGAGAAACCCCACACGACCACAGGGAGGACATGCAGACTCCACACAGAAGGCATCCGAGCTGAGGATCGAACCAGAGAACGTTTTGCTGTGAGACAGCAACACTACCCGCTGCACCACCATGGCTACCCTATATGCTTTTCTTCTTAGTACAGAAGGCTATTACTGACAACACTCTTCTGCATCTGAGGTGAATGAAGAGGCTCTGTAGGTGAACAGGGTATGCATTCTTATTAATGCAGTGATTCTAAGTGTATTCAGTATCTAGCTGCTGTATGTCTGCACAGTGACAGAGTATGGTCCTATATAGAAATTATTGCCTAATGTAATGTACAGAGTTACACACTGACAATAGCCAGGATTGTGAAAATGTAAAAGAAATCTGCAAGTCAGGAATTATAGGTGCCTTTTGCAGTGCTAAAATGTTGCTATACAAACTAGGTTTATAACATCTATGAGAGGGGTATTAAACTCCTCCCTGGTACCAGTCATCTTTGTAGACACAACAGTACTGTTACCCACATGTCCCAACACACAGACACACACACACACACACACACACACACACACACACACACACACACACACACACACACACACACACACACACACACACACATGCAAATATGCATCCACTAAAAATGGCAGTTACCTACAGGAGCATTTACAAGCTGTGACAACAGGATAAGGTACTTGTCTCCAAGTACACTGTTTCATTGTCCTTTTCATATTGGCACTGTTAATAGCTGTCCAGCAATGCCAGGCAAGTAATTTTATTTCAGTTATTTGAGCAACCTCACAGCTCATTCCTGGGGGCCAGGAACAGGTAGCAGATGAAGTCTCACATTCTGTATGTCGGACCCAACGTGGCCAGAACACAGAGCCCAGGTCTGTCCATGATGATGTCAGTCTGCATGAGGCCTTGTTCACAAGCCACTTTTTTAAATGGTCTATGGCAGTCTTTGTGGAATTAATAAGTACAGAGAACATTTGACACTTAACGTCATAATTTCACATTATCAGAGTTAGTGGCATATGCAGTCAATGGTTCAATGGGAATATATTGACATATATTCAGACGGCACACACACACACATACACACACACACACACACACACACACACACACACACACACACACACACACACACACACACACACACACACACACACACACATCAGGGAATGGCAGCTGTTTTACTGCTGTTCTGGGTATTGCACAGGCAGTGAGATACAGAAAGCCATCCCCACCCTGTTCCCTATCCTGGTGTTCCCCTTCCTTGTGTGCAACTGCCATTTTCTGTTTGTTGTCCAGTCCTTACCTTTGTCTGCATGTTAATGATTTGATTTTACTGTCATCCCCACCCAACAGTGTATTGCACCTCTTCTGACAGTCTTGGTTTTATGTCTGCACATGTGCCACAACTTGTGATAATTAACTTTTTTCTAAATCACCCTACAAGCCTTATCTGTGATAGGCATGCTGAAATTGCAATAAGCATGTTTCTAAATTCCAGGAAAGGTGTGATTTTTCTTTGTTTGATATTAGATCTATGTTTAAAAGTAGAGTCATATAATACTGTATTTTATATATATATATATATATATATATATATATATATATTCTCGGCTGGAGTGCCTTCTGTGTGGAGTCTGCATGTCATCCCCGCAGTCGAGTGGCATTCGAAAAACATGCATAAATGGGTGTGCGTTCGTTGAAGGTTGGTCGTCGAGCTGGCACCGTAAAAATCTACTGCCAATCATTAGCGGACTGGAATTCTGCTGGGGCGACCCCTAACTGGGAAAAGCCGAAAAAAGAACACGTATAACTATATATATATATATATATATATATATATATATATATATATATATATATATATATATATACCGCAGAAGTGGTGCTGCGTTAGCATTGTCGCCTCACAGCAAGACGTTGTCCTGTTCAATTCTCAGCTAGAGCATCTTCTGTGTGGAGGCATGCATGAATGGGTGTGCCTTCATTGAAGGTTGTCCGTCAGGGCTGGTAACTCGGCACGTAAAAATCCACTACCAAAACATTAGCGGACCGGAGTTCCGCTGTGTCGATCCCTAACCGGGATAGTGCGGAATGTGACATTTCCTGATTCCTCACTGTACTGTGATCTTGGAGTTGGTATATATATTTAGCTGGGGATGTGGGGGGTGCAGGGGGGGATTTTTTTTTTGTTTTTATTCTTTTTATTTTACAATTTCGAAGTTTCAGAACTTTAATCTTATGGTCTCGACCATTTGCAGTTTAAAGTTTTGAAACTTTGAGCTTGTGAAGTAGATTTTATATATATATATATATATATATATATATATATATATATATATATACACTGTAGTTACATTTTCAGTTATTATTCTTTGCATTTCTTTTACCATTGTTATATATTTTCCCTATAAAAAATCCACTTAGAAGTGGAATGAGACAACAGAATGTATAATTTATGGGCTGTTAACAACTTTCCTCAGTTGCTAGAGGCACCTGGTGTAAGCCCTTTGTACCTTACTATAGACCAGGAAAATGTTATCTGCCCATAAACCACACCTCAGAGGTCCTTATTCCTTACACAAAAACATATAGTCTGTCCTTTGCAAAATACAGTTATGGATGCTGCAGCCACAAATCAAACTGGTGTTAAACGCATCTTATCCCATGCACTCTGGCATGGGTAACAATGCTTAGAATGTCAATGTGGTATTCGCCCAAGCCTGGCCTGATTGCTGGGTACAGTTTACAACATACAAACTAGTGTTTTGACTGAAAAAGGAATAAGAAAGATAGGGAGACTGTTATGCCAAGAATGAGAGACAAATGATGAATGAGAAGTCCTTAGTTTTTTCTGTGGCTGCAGATATGATGTCTTCTCTTCACATGATTACGGTACCACTTCTTGCTGATTGCAAAATGAATGGAATCTGAGAAATCCTTCCTGTTGCTATGGCATTTACTTGACTGCATCTTAGCAGATGCCCTCTTTAGAAACCCGGAACCTGTCTTCCTATTGCTTCTGTTTTAAACTGCTGAGTTAAATTTCATATAAGAAGGAATGATCAATTATGTTGCATGCTAGAACTACAGTTTGGGGTAGCAATTTTGTTGAGCAGTGGAATTACCTGTAAAAGTGCTTCACCATTGTCACTGCTGAGATAATTATATGGTTTCAGGAAAAGGGAGATTTATTAGTGGATTTGCACAATACATCTTCTAAATATCGAGGCTATTTTCTTCTAATTAAATTAGTTATAAGACAGTAGAGTTTTGTTGCTGGTTAAATGCTAAATGGTAAGTCAGAAGCTGGTATTCTCAAAATGTGTACCACTATCTCTTGTACTTATAATTCTTGGAAACCTGACAGAAATTATTGATTATAGCCAAGACTGTTCTTTCTGACACCAGCAAGGTCACATAAGAAAAAATATCAGTAAAATCATGTCATCTTTTAAATTCAGTGAGTTTTCATTTTTAGCAGTGAAGCACAGAAACAAACATAAGCATTAAGGTGAAAAGACTGACATTACAAACTAAAGGGGTATAGGAAAGCATGCCAATGCAACCAATGTGTGACAAATAGTGTGGCAGAAATAGTGTAAGGTGACCCAATGGGGATTTGATATTGATGAGTGCAGACCTATGGGGACCAGTGCTACACAATGAAGCCATGCATTCATGAGAATGTCAGTCATGGTGCATTTGGGTAGAATTCTGGCATCTGGAGAGTCTGTCTTGTCTCGTCTGGCATGTAAGTGGATTATCTGGTATCTTTGTCTCTGCTGAAAAAAAATGAGCACAGAGTAACTATGTATATCATAAACAGTCTATACCTATACATTAAGGCCTACTGTAACATGACTCAGCATAAATTAAACCTTACTGTAATAATCTGGTTGTCTTTCCCTAATCTCTTTTTCCCATTGACAGAGAAAGCCTGGATGGCAAGTCCTTTCACTATGTCTGTGCTGACACTGTTTACCAGAGCAGATGATGCCCATGGCATCAGACAACATTCTGGCAAGCAAGTGCCAGGTATCAACCTTGCTTGTGCAGAGACAGGGGACCCTCATAACAGACCCCTGATGATAACCCATGTGCTGCACATCTCCTTGTTGCACTATGAGGAGCCCAGCCACACTCAGGTCCTGCAGAGGCCATGTCCACTTGCCATGTCAAGCCTAAGAGTGAAAATGAGAGCAGGGGCACAATTGTTACAGATACATTGTAATCCACATCGATGGACAACATAGTTGTGCAATTCCCATGTTTGGTAGTGTGATGCATGCGGTCAGTAGTGTAGGCCAGAGTGACAGCTGATTGGCCATGCCCCACATGCACACATGCTGTGCATGGCATACATGCCTGATAGCCTCCACAATGTGCAGCTGAGTAAAGTGATGACCATGGCCATTACCATGCTGCAAATATGTATGGACCAACTACAAAGTCATGGATACCTTAACTGGTCACAATGCACATAGGCAAGGCAGAACAGGTCTCATAGCATGGAATTAGGGCCTCTGAAACAAAAACACACATGCACATCACAACCCACAGCACCAAGCATCACACATAGCAGACACGTCTGTGTCTCACAGTCTCTAAAGCCCAGCCACAAACCCAACATACTAATCATAGGAGACTCTATTGTGAGACACAGATGTGTCCCTCACCAGGCTAGAAAAGGAGAAAGTCACAGTAAGTTGTTTGTCAGGTGCTAGAATACGTCATGTCACACAGCACTCAAGTCTCTTAACAACAGGTACTGTTATGACTCTGTCATAGTCAATGTTGGTGTGAATGAATTAAAATGTACTTCTCTGGACTATATGAAGAGAGACATGATTGAGCTCACAGAATGTGTTCCAGGCAGGTATGTCCCTAGCCTTAAGCAGCATCCTAACATCACCCAGAATGATGCCTCAATACAAACAGAAAATGATTCACTTTAACAATTGGCTTAGTTTCTGGTGTCATTCCAAGGGGATCCAGTACCTGACAGCCTGAGAGGACATGATTGACAGGCCACAATGTTTTGCCAGAGATGGTCTTTATCTGTCTCCCCTGGGCTTCAGGTTTCTGGCAAAGGCTGTTGCCTCCTCCACAGTGCCTTTTTTAGGCAAAGTCATGAGCACAAAATTACCAAAATGAAAAATTCTTCTAAACGAAATTTAAAGGTCATGCTGCTAAATGCTAGGAGTCTTAGCCTGAAACTGCACTCATTGGAAGCTTTCCTTACCCTGGAGGATGTTGACATTTGTGCAGTCACTGCAACCTGGTTCAAAGCTGTGGAGAGCACCCCAGCCTTACCAGGTTACTCATCCTACCATACTTTCTGACCTCAAATGGAGGGCTACAAAGCCAAAGGAGGTGGGGTTTCAATATTTATCAAAGACATACACACCTCCAAGCTGCTCAAATGGTATGACATCCAGAAGATACTCCAAGTGCAGTTAACTGTTGACAAAACACCTATTCAAATCATAGCTAGCTACAGACCCCCAACCATGACTCAGGACGCCCACTCCTCCTATCTGGATTTACTTGAATCCATCAATATTCAACCCTCTACACTCATCCTGGGTGACTTTAACTACACAACCATAGAGTGGAAGACCTGTTCTTACCCAAACATGAATACCCAGAGGTTCCTCGACTTTGTCAGTGGCAATGCATTGGATCAGCTGGTTGACACCCCTAAGAGAGGTAAAAATATCCTGGACCTGGTCCTAACCAACATGAGTAGCCACTGTAGCATCCCTACAGTGTCATTCTCCTTGGTAAGATCCGACCATAAAGACATCACTTTTGAATTCACCATCTCCCCTGACCTCCCCTTGTCAGGGTCAAACAAAAAAAACTTTTCCATAGCTGACTACAATTTCCTGAGAGCAAGCAGCTTCTCAGCCACCATCCCTTCAGTTGGAACTAGCACTAATGTCCAAGCCTACACTAAAAAACTATATGAGCACCTACATAGCTGTATGGGCTCAGCAATACCTGACAGGACCAAATCATCTTCCTCAAGGAAGAGTAAACATGTCTGGTGGACAGCAGCAATAAACAAACTCTGTAATAAAAGGAAAAAAAATGCTGTCCAGGACTAAGAAGGAGAAGGTGTCAAATTGGAAGCAATCTCTCCTTTGAACAAGCAAATAAATCACTGGTGAAATCCTCAAAGGCTAAGTTTGAGTCCAAATTGGCCACATCCACTAAGGACAATCACAAGGCCTTCTTCACATATGTCCTCAATCTCAAAGGTAACACCCAAATCTGCTCTGAACTGGTGATAAATAACACCACATACACAAATGCCAGAGATATAGCCAACTTGCAGGCAGACCGGTTCAGTGAAAACTTCACCCCCCTGTCCCCCCATCAGTAAATCAGGACATCTCCAACACCTGCCTCATCCACTCATCACCAGGAAGCAGATCTTTAATGCCCTCTCAAAGGCAAAAATTACAGTATCCATGAGACCCGACAACATCCTTGGCTGTATTCTACATGGACTCAGGCATGAGCTCTCATCTCTTTTAGGCACTCTACTCAACCAAAGTCACAGCACTGGCATCGTCCCAGCTGAATGGAGGACAGCCACTGTCATCCCTCTACACAAAGGTGAAGCATCCACTGACCCAGGCAATTATAGGCCCATCACTCTAACTAGCCTGATCTGCATGGCCATGGAATGCATTATCATGGACCTTATAAACAAGGACATTGGCAACCTCCAAATGCTTGACCCCACACAGTTTGGTTTTGTCAAAGGCAGATTATGCCTGTTAAACTTGGTTGACTTCTTCGAAACAGTCACCAAAGGCATGGACGAGGGGAAGACGGTGTACACCACCTGCCTTGACATAGCCAAAGCCTTCAACACTATTCCCCACTTGGGCATAATAGATAAACTCTCCCAGCTAGACATCAACCCATATGTTACCAGATGGGCAGCTAACTGGCTCACTGATAGAACCCACTCAGTCAAAATAGGGGAAGACACCTCTAGTAGTAGACACATAATGAGCGGTGTACCCCAAGGATCAGTTTTGGGGCCTCTACTGTTTGGGATATACTTTTCTGAAGTGCAAGCCAAAACCACTGGTCTGTGGCTGACCATGTTTGTAGATGACTGCAAGCTGGGCCCAGTCTTAAATTCCCCTATTGATGTGAACATCCTCCAAGATGGCCTTACCCAGTCTAATGACTGGTTCCAGAAGCATGGCCTCAAAGTGAATGCCAAGAAATGCATCATTATCCCCTTTGGGGAAAATGGCATCCCCACTAATTATCACATTAATATCAACATACTAAGCATGCAGTCAGTCATGTTGGACTTGGCCACCCAGGTTGATAGCAACCTGACTTTTGACCACCATGTTACCTCTGTTATACAGAAGACTTTCCACATGGCCCACCCCATAAATAAGGGTATTTCATTTAGGAACAAGGAAGTCATAACATCCCTGTACTCGTCCCTTATCAGATCCATTACTTAGTACAGTGCCCACTCTGGCATGTACCTTCCCAAGAGCATGCAACAGCTAGAGAGACCACAGAGGTTTCTGACCAGGAAAATCCAGGTCTCAAACATCTATCCTGTACAGATAGGCTAAAAGCCTTGTCCCTCTACTCAAGTCTTATACAGACTGCTCAGAGCTGACCTGTGTCTGGCATACAAAACTATCTCAGACCCATTTTTAATGGAGTTGCTGCATATCCATAAGTCAAACTCCACTAGCGCAACCCGCAAGCAAGGCCTTAACATGTTCTGTGACATTAATAGAACTTGTTGGCAGGATAGACTTGTGCCCTAAAGACTCCTCCATCTGTGGAATAGACTCCCTCTCCCTGTCAAGCAGAGTACCTCTTAAGCTCTCTTTAAGAGCACCCTGGATGACTGGATGGTAAACAGAAAACACACCCTTGGGATCCCACCTGTGTCCCTGCTGGACAGGGGAAACAGGTGCTGACTTTGAGGGAACATGGGTGAAATTCATGACTAGGTTTATAACGGCCTATGGGCTAATAGCTTAGTATCATCCTGTGAACCTATAAACCTATGAACATCACATTATAGTGTCTCATTAGCATGATCACTGCATTATGATTGCCTTAATTGTCTGATAAACAGTATGGTTGTCATTTTGCAAGAGAATATACTACAGAATTGGATAGAATTTTGTAACTGAAGAATACTGCAAAATAGCAAAATGCAGGGAATTTTATAGTAGATAGGAGTACTTTGTAACCTGTATTTCACCACAGGGCAAAACTCCATCGTGTATGGCTACTGCAGACAGTGCTTGCACCATTTTGATTGCTTTATTATACCACTGTAATTGCCCTGGCAGGGATATGCTAGAATGTGCTGGAGTGTGGGTAGCCATGGTTAGGGCACAGGGAACAGACAGGAAATATTGCAATTCTGTGTGGGAAGGAGGGGCATGTCCAAATAGCAAGGCCACAAGGAAAAGGCAGAACAGTCACCATGACCATGGTGGGAGGTACAGGCATCCATGGTTAGGTTTATAGGTAGTTACTATGCTTGAAGTGTAGCAGACCGCTGATGAACTCAGTCCAGTACACCAGCTGGTCCAGAGCATTGCTTGGTTAAATGATTGCTTCATCAGCGTCATGCTGCAGGCAAACAGAGGCTCACAGAATCAAATCCTGGATTACAGGAAGAAGGTGTTAAATCTCATGGCCAGACATCCTGACCCTGGATGTGCACACAATAACAACAGAATATTCTAAACCAAGTCTGGGCAGCTGCGGTGGTGTAGCGGTAGTGTTGTTGCCTCACAGCAAGAAGTTTTCCAGTTCGATTCTCAGCTGGAGCACCTTCTGTATGGAGTCTGCATGTCCTCCCTGTGGTCAAGTGGCATTTGAAAGACATGTGTAGAATGGGTGTGCTTTCATTGAAGGTTGGGTGTCGAGCTGGCACCTTGGCATCTGTAAAAAAAAAAAATCTACTGCCAATCATTAGCAGACCAGAGTTCCACTGTGGCGACCCCTAACCGGGAAAAGCCAAAAGAAAAACAACATTCTAAACCAAGTCTGAATATTATTCTGGTTCGTAATTATCCTACCCTGCCGTGTCTACAACCTCTAACTCAACAGTCTCTTTATCTTTTTGTTCTATAACCAATTGAATCAAACATGAGTCATTTGTTAATTTACTAGACAGCCTTTTCCAAATCATTAAGCCATCATTTTACCATACAGATACAGTTTTACACTACCAGAAAGGGCAATTTCAATTTCAGTCTTCTCATTTTATACTCCCAAATTGCTTTCATGAACTGCATGCTGTTTTGCAAAAGTCAATTCAGAATAATCATATTGTCTAAAAACTGGGTGACCAGCCACCACCAGCTGTCACCCTTCTTGCCACAATCATTATTGCACTTACTGTTTCTCATGGCACAATATGCAAAAAGTCAGCATTGTCCTGCATTTTATGAATTTCTGTTTAGAATCTCATTGTTTTTTTTGACAAATTCAATACCCACTGACTCATTAGGTAAACCCAGTCTAAGTTGCCAATTTTCTCTTTGACACAGTTTGCAAAATTCAGCTTTTTTGCACGGTCCAAAGCATCAGGAATTCTCAGATTAACCCTTCCCATTTTATACTCTTAGCTATGGAATTGTGATCCAGGTGTCTTGACTGCTTAACCATTACTTCTGCCTCCAAGTGACCTTTATTCAAGTCCTTCTTAATAAGTCCCTTCTGGTTCCTCTTTCAAGTTTTCTACCTCATCTGCAATAACCCAACCCCAACAATTAAAGAACACATAAAGCAAGCCTGAAAATTCCAACGTTCACCTTTTATTTCTTCTAAACTATTTAATCATTTCTTTAACTTCCACTCTTATGTGTTTGGGATCTGCTGGTTTAGACAGCAGGTCCTACAGCTTCGGTGTTCAAGCACAACAGGTGGCAGTTATCTAGTGGGATGACTGTGCTGACCATGGAAAACAGACATAATAACCAACATACATGCAGGGACTGGAAATCCAAGGAGAACACATGGCAGTTATGTTGCATGCCCACAAAACAGTGCATGCTGGGAATGAAGTTATGCAGCACTGGTGATTACTGACTGCATGTCTGTGGGGGTGTACTGTGTAAGTGATTACTGACTGCATGTCTGTGGGGGGGTGTACTGTGTAAGTGATTAGTGACTGCATGTCTCTGGGGGTGTACTGTGTAAGTGATTACTGATTGCAAGTCTGTGGGAGATGTACTGGGTAATTTGTATTACATATTATTGCAAGTGAACACTGGCAAGTACCTTCACATGAGGTACTGTTACATAGCATTTTTTTCACTCACTGACATCAGGACAGCAAAGGACACATGCTGCACCAATGTGTCTATATAGCTTTGTAGTCTATGTGTATTCCTGGGATTCTACTGTCTGTCTCATGCACAGTTGATGGCTAGGATCATATATGCTAGCTTGCACATGGTTAAGTTATTTTTATGAATTCACAAGTTTCACTGGGAGAACATCTACTACTACAATTCTTCATATATGTGAAGTCAGAACATCTATAGACCTTGAAGATGATGGCATGGTGCACACGGCAATGTCTGGGGGTCACCATCCTACATCATCAGTGTTTAGTAAAGGATGCCTATCCATGTGCCTCCCCACACATGGTACAAAGGCAGCAGAAACACCACAAGCATCTGAGGGACATGTAAGTTGAGGTGCCCACAAGTGGCTTTGGAGAGAGGCATATTGGTGCCCATTGACAACCTGAGACACATATATTACATGATACTGGTTATACCCTAGTGAATGTGAATATGCAGGACTGTTATCCAAGCAGAGATGGATGTTGCACAGGCCATGTTAGAAGTGCTCAGTGTGCATGGCCTGTGAGAAGATATCAATAACCTCTGTGAATACCACCAACTACTGTAGAGACAGACACACCACTTGGTTTCTATAAGTTGGTCCTTGTAGCTGCTTGCGCATGGCAGGCATAGTCAAACTAGGAGGTGGCTACACTCTGCAGGTGAACAAAGCTACTTTACACTCAGGACATGCTCCATTGTCACCTCTGCCTCTGGTCATGACTGCTCACATGGACAAAGATGACATTATTCTGGCTCCATCACTGCCTCCACCCCATGTTGTGGATGTCATGTGGATGTAGATGACATTATTTCACTCTACCTAGTCTATCCTACCTGACATTACTTATTGACTTTTTCACCCCCATTGAGAATGAGTTATGTAATAAACTATGTGAGCAGCAAAGAGAGCTACGTAAGTTAGCTACAAATGAAGTGGTAGATCTGCACCTAAATGACTTGATTGATAGGGTGTGTGTATATCAGAAAAAACTTATGCAAACTAAGAAGAAGATGTTGTCCAGAGATCTTAATGACTTCAAATCTAGCCATGTGTTTACATGGCTGAGGAATCATAACCACACCCCTGAGGTGGAGCAAAAATGACAGGAAGATGCAACAGAGAGTGTAGTGGCAGTGAGAGAGGAAGTGACTATGCCTTTGGGCAATGACTCCGTTTATTCTACACCTGTTATGGTAGAACCTATATCTACAGGGACTCTGGTTTTGCCATTAAAAGAATCTGAAATTGAACCAGTTGTTAGATGTAAGACTGGTCAAGCACATATTAAACAGGTTTTTCCACACCTACCACTGCCTTCCGTCAGAACAGGTTGAAATCAACGGGTTTGGAGATATCTCGCTGTGGCATGAAAAGGAAGCAGCCACCACCAGACACAATTGTAAGAACTTTAAAGAAAATGTGGGCGCCTGTGAATATGGGCTAGTGTGGAACATTTCAAAGCATAATTTGAGTGAATTTGAATGAAGCATATTGAATAGAGGTTTAAGCTTTATGCCCTCTTGTAGTGCGGACATCTCTGAAAGTTTAATTGAACTTAGGATGTTTGTATGTAACATTTCTCTTAAATTGATGCATTCCAATGAACAGTCCAATAGTAATAAATAATAATAAACAATATATATATATACAAATACACTTATCTCAACATGCATTAATATGCATATTAATGTATGTTGAGGTAAGTGTATTTGTATATAAATAGGAGGCTGTCACTTTAAAAATGCTTTTAAGTTTTGACTTTGGGGCCTTTTTTGTGTATATAATGAACATTTATTAGGAATGTTTTATGGTCTGATGAAGCCCTATTGGGTGAAAGCGCTTACCGGATTTGTCTATTTGTTATAATAAAAGATTTATGTTGGATTGAATTGTCGTCCTTGGATGTGTTTGGACTACAGCAGCTGTGCTTCGCTCTGACACCTGTATTCTTATTGTTTTTTATTGCTGGATTGTGTAGGGTATATGGAGCATTCACTCCTTGTGAGTTTCTATTTTTTGGTTTTATTAGTCCAATAGTAATGTTTCATTATTCAGGAAACCTGGTGTGTTTACACCTCATAATCCCCCAGCTCTTGAAGTTTTTTTATGGACTTGTGAGCAGTTGTTTAATGGTAAAAAAGGGGTAAGAGTGGATTTAACTTGAATTATCATGAGTATCAAGCACTGTTAAGCTTACAGAATGATGTGGGGATTGCTATAAAACCTGCTGATAAAGGGGGGCCCTGTGGTAATAATGGATTATGACTATTATTTTAATACTATGAGTGAAATGCTTAGGGATGAAGAGACACACAGAATTATTGATAAGGAATACATCTTTAAGATGCATGAGAAAGTCATGAACATGCTATATGAATGTGTGCAAATGAACCTTATGACTAAGGAGCTATTTCAATATTTCGTGGTTGAATCCCCTTTGATACCCAGTCTTTATGGTCTCCCGAAGATCCATAAGGATAGCATTACCCCTTTATTCAGACCCATCGTTTCAGGTTCAGGATGGTTCACTGAACCAATTTCCATTTATATGGATAAATATTTGAAACCGGTGCTTGACAAAAATTTTGTAGTGTTGAAAGATACACAACACTTTTTACAAGATCTTTATTTGGCATCTAAACATATGCCTTTGATAATTCTCATGTGTTAGTCACATTTGATATGACATCTCTTTTCACTTTTATTCCCAATTATGATGGAATTACAATGGTTAAAAAGTTTTTGAGTAAACACAGTGGTTATGATTTGAAACAAGTAGATTTTTTTGTTTTTTGCTAGAGATTGTGCTTGAACGTAATGTATTTACATGTAATGATATGTATTATTAGCAGATTGCAGGCGTTGTGATGGGCACTAGCTGCGGCAACAGCTATGCCAATTTGGTTATGTCTGAACTGAGTTTGAAAGTGCACAGTTATATGTGTGTAGACATAGATCTACATGAGCTAAACCTTACTTCTCTTCCCCCACTAAGCACTGTAATGCTAAATATAAAAGGAATAGTACTCTCCCTTCTTACATATAGTAGAGATACTGTTTATATAAAAAGCATTGTTAAACAGAATTGGCATATCCTACAATTAGATCAGGAAACAGCTGGGATAGTAGGATGTGAGTATGTATCAATCTATACTTGTGTGCTCCAGTTTAAGAAGCTTATTCCATAAACCGGCCTACATTTATTGCAACAAGCATGCATCTTTCAGCTCACATGATTTAGAGCTAAACGTTTATTTGGATCATTTCATTTGAGCTGTGACAGAAAGCTTTAATCCAGTAATGTCTTCTTTAATTACACAGCACATGTATTGATGAAATATTTTTACCGCAAATAGTTATTAACCTTTCTGAAGCTGGTTTATAAGCTGAAGGATAAAGTACACACAAGACTCATCAAATCCAGACTGAAGTTATTGTGCGTTATGTTATCTACTCTTTACTGTGTTAATGTATTTTGAGTTTTATATCACTTTTAAGACAGTTACAGAAGGAATAATTTAGCTGACCTTACATTAAACTGTCCCTGAATTGACTTGCAAGCAGCCTTTTTATTGCTGTTATATCTCAGAGCAGATGCTACCATCTTTTCCTCATGAGACACCTGTCATTGTAATATATAGCAGGCAGGCTGCACCTGTTGAGACACCTGTCATTGCAATATATAGCAGGGTAGGCTGCACCTGTTGAGACACCTGTCATTGTAATATATAGCAGGGTAGGCTGCACCTGTTGAGACACCTGTCATTGTAATATATAGCAGGGTAGACTGCACCTGTTGAGACACCTGTCATTGTAATATATAGCAGGGTAGGCTGCACCTGTTGAGACACCTGTCATTGTAATATATAGCAGGCAGGCTGCACCTGTTGAGACACCTGTCATTGTAATATATAGCAGGGTAGGCTGCACCTGTTGAGACACCTGTCATTGTAATATATAGCAGGGTAGGCTGCACCTGTTGAGACACCTGTCATTGTAATATATAGCAGGCAGGCTGCACCTGTTGAGACACCTGTCATTGTAATATATAGCAGGATAGGCTGCACCTTTTGAGACACCTGTCATTGTAATATATAGCAGGGTAGGCTGCACCTGTTGAGACACCTGTCATTGTAATATATAGCAGGCAGGCTGCACCTGTTGAGACACCTGTCATTGTAATATATAGCAGGGTAGGCTGCACCTGTTGAGACACCTGTTATTGTAATATATAGCAGGGTAGGATGCACCTGTTGAGACACCTGTCATTGTAATATATAGCAGGCAGGCTGCACCTGTTGAGACACCTGCCATTGTAATATATAGCAGGGTAGGCTGCACCTGTTGAGACACCTGTCATTGTAATATATAGCAGGCAGGCTGCACCTGTTGAGACACCTGTCATTGTAATATATAGCAGGCAGGCTGCACCTGTTGAGACACCTGTCATTGTGATATATAGCAGGCAGGCTGCACCTGTTGAGACACCTGTCACTGTAATATATAGCAGGCAGGCTGCACCTGTTGAGACACCTGTCATTGTAATATATAGCAGGCAGGCTGCACCTGTTGAGAGACCTGTCATTGTAATATATAGCAGGCAGGCTGCACCTGTTGAGACACCTGTCATTGTAATATATAGCAGGGTAGGCTGCACCTGTTGAGACACCTGTCATTGTAATATATAGCAGGGTAGGCTGCACCTGTTGAGACACCTGTCATTGCAATATATAGCAGGGTAGGCTGCACCTGTTGAGACACCTGTCATTGTAATATATAGCAGGGTAGGCTGCACCTGTTGAGACACCTGTCATTGTAATATATAGCAGGGTTGACTGCACCTGTTGAGACACCTGTCATTGTAATATATAGCAGGGTAGGCTGCACCTGTTGAGACACCTGTCATTGTAATATATAGCAGGGTAGGCTGCACCTGTTGATCCTCATTTCTTTCAGCATTAGACTATATCATGAATCTGACTTTAAACAAGATTTTAACACATACAAAGTACCAAATATTTTGAAGTTTGCAGCATTTCTTTCAGATTTTAGTCTCAGAAAGAATGCAAAACCCTAGAAAGTAGATATTAACAGTAAATGAATATGCACTTGTGGGAGAACCACATACTTTTTTATTAGGACTGGAATTTCCAGATAATAATTAGCAGCAACTGACATAAGTTGACTGTGTCTCTCTCATCAAGCCCTCCTGCCAATTGTAGCCTCTCGCCACTTGTGCAAACACCAGCAATTATTACTGTGTGCATAATGCATTGTAGTTAAACCAGTACAGTGTTATGCATATGTGCTATAACTGGTTATCCTACTGGTAGATGAAGTTTGAACTCTCAAGCTTCAACTGCCCAAGCTTCAACTTGCCAGTGATCAGAGTTCCTACACAGGAAATCACTGTCAGTGAATTGTGCCAGAAGTAATACTGTCTTGGGGGGGATTTCCCCCCTTGTTATAGTTAGTGTGACCGTGAAATTACTATATGTGTGTGTGTGTGTGTGTGTGTGTGTGTGTGTGTGTGTGTGTGTGTGTGTGTGTGTGTGTGTGTGTGTAAGTTCAGGGGTTGTGGCTGAATTGTCCCCGCACTGGGGGTACAGGGAAGCTTGCGAAAATACTTAAAAGTATTTTTTGACAACATGTTTTGGTGAATGCAGTTCAGGGATTTCAATCCTCAGTTCTTTAGCTTTCATCCACTCATAGTAGAAACACTACAATTAGCTTATTTCCTCCACAAAGTCTTAAAATCAATAAAGATTTGTCATGGTGTGAAGAAATATACATTAACATAGGTGCAGTATGCAGCACAGGACTTACCCCATCCACTTACCTGAGATTTCCTTGGGCAGGATGCCTTTGGGGCTCACTTTTCTGTAGTGTAAAGCATAGCAACTCAAAGCAACTCCTTGTTCTGTTTGGGTTGGTACAGTGCATTGAAACCCAGCAACGGTATGACAAAATAAAGCCCAAAGGGATTTATGAAAGCCCAGACAAATCCATGCTGGCAGCATTCTCCAATGTGACAATGAAAATCCAAAACATTATCAGTCTTGCTTCTTTCCCCTCTCAACTTGCATAGAAAAGAGTAATGTAGTTGCAGCTCTACTGACCTTTACAGTTAAAGACAGCAGCAGGTAGGTTTAAAATACAGTGTCTGGAATAGCAAAAACTGTAAAAGTCTAATTAAAAAAATAGTTTAAAGAGGCGCACTCAGAATTTTATGGCACAATATCATTTAAATTAAAGCAAAGTATTTTCCATGAAATTCGGGACAATTGAGAGGTATTTCAACATGCCCTTCCCTTTTAGAAGTACTCACACTTTCTGTAACATAAAGCAAACATTTCTTTATATTTTGTATGTAGTGTGGAATGTTCATATAATATATTGCAATTATATTTTCTTTTTATAGCTTATACATAGTTTTGTACCCTTTGCTGAAGTTTCCTGTCTATTTTGCCACCATAAAAATATTACAGGAACTGCATACAGCAACATAAATAACATTCTTATTACTACAATTAAAATGTTCTTTAGTACTTTATGTTTTCCCGATTTTTTCACCACAGTAATATGAGCTATTTGCAGTGGAACTACAAGTACCACAAAGAACACAGGCATATGTTTCCTTCTATTTTGTGTGAGATTTTCTCTCACTCAGTGTTCATTCTTTTCTAATGAACTATTTAAGTTGTCACTTCTGATTTTACAAAAATAAAGATTCTCACTCAACCCCAGAGATGGCCGAATTACTTTTCAGAATCTTCTAATTGTATTTTTATGCTTTTAAAAGAAAAGCTGCCCACACCGAAATGTATCCCCATCCCTAGGGATCGGTCTTGTTCTTGATAATCAGTAAGTACATCACTATGCAGTTTTTTACAGATGCATTTCTAATCCATTAACTTTTAGGAGTGGATTCCTTGTGAGTTGGAATGAGTGGTGATTGGTGTGTAGTGAATATGTAATTTACAACAAACTTGGCTGTATTTAAAAATGTTTGTTAGTCTGATGAACATTGGGAGTGGAAGAATGAAAGCATTAACTAATAAACTGAATTTTTTTGGTGTACCCTGCTGGAGTGGACTGCTTGGGTATTTTAGAGTAAAGAGATTGCAGTCAACCAAATGGCTTGGGAACTCTGTGTGTGTGTGTGTGTGTGTGTGTGTGTGTGTGTGTGTGTGTGTGTGTGTGTGTGTGTGTGTCTATGTTTATGTATATAACACCCTAACCCTGCCATTTCCACTGGCCCTAATTTTAACCAACCAGTATTATTATTCAGGAAGATTTGGTCTGAATATGCTGTTAATTTAGTGACCACAAAATTAAACTGTTTCCTTTTTCAATTGCTTGGTTTTCAATAATATTTTTCTTGGCTTGTAAGTTTACTTTTGAAGTGCCAGAATTGATTTATTGTGCTTCAGTGCCTGTGCACTTCAATGTAGTGACATGTAATCATATTTGTCTGTGCGTGTATATGTGTGCGTGTGTGTTTGTGTATAGACACACACACACACACACACACACACACACATATATATATATATATATATATATATATATATATATATATCATGCTGCCAAAAAACCTTAACAGTGAACACCACATCGTTTGCATGTATTCAGTGAAATTCATTTCTGCAATTCACTGAATACTTACAGGGTAAAGAAGTAGTTGGCCAACTACATAGTTTTGGCCTTTACTCCACTGTAGTGCGATCTCTGAGTTGGTATATTTAGTTGGGGAGGTGTGGGGTGTGCAGTCTGCCACATGGATGGGTTTGGTTTAGCTAGATTTAGTTCCATTGGGTTGTGGGGCAAGTATTTGTTTGCCTTTTAAGTATTCAGTGAATTGTGGAAGTGAATTTCTCTGAATACATGTCGACGTAGTGGTGTTCGCTGTAAAGGTTTTTCGGCGTCGTAATATAGATGCTATATATATATATATATATATATATATATATATATATATATATATATATTGTAGATATAGATATATAGCTATATGTATGTATGGTGATACTAGCTTTGGTTGACATCTATTTAGCTGACAAAAGTTGGTTGAATAAAGAGATGGATGACAGGTATTCATGATTGCAATTGTCATGTGGTGTATATGCCTCTTTCCTGACATTGAGTGATGTTGGAGTGGGTGCACAGATGATTTAAATTTTTTTTTTTTAGATTTATTTTTTCCACCACTGAGGTTGTTGCTCTGTGCATGCTTAGTAGCATACCAACGTTTGTAATGTTGACATTTTCTGGTCAATGTTGTGAATGTCTGCAGTTGGGTGTTTCAACATGTATCCAGCTTCTTCAGCTGTTGCCAGTCCACCCTTATATAATGCTGCTACACAACAAAATGTGCTTATTCACATACATGTCCTCACTTATTTAGTCATAATTTATATTCTTTTATTGCCATCATACTCTGTTTTTTCTTTTACAGATCAATTTTTCCTGACTCTTCTCTTGTTAGCGTGGTTGGGCTTGCATTAGAAACTTAGAAAATATATCGCTTCTAGTCTGATTGTGTTCAAACAGAAAGTAAAATGTCTGCATAAGACAGTCTGTGTTCTGAATGGAATGCACATAAGGCCACTAGAATGGGAGAGTACAGTGCAGGTGTACATACAAGTGCTTTTGTACCATTAGCTTGCGACACACTTCCCTGCAGCCAGTGGCTCATGTTGGCTAGTGCACTAACTCCCACTACCATGATTCCCATACACTACCACTAAGCTAACTATTCCTCACTGAACACTAACCCTAACCATAAAAACAACTCCCAATCACTCCTTAAACCTAAAAGCCCCCTCCCCTGCCAAATTCAACTCTGAGCCAACTCCTGTTCACTCCCTAACCCTATCTCTGAGACAACTCCCATTTGCTTCCTAAATCTAAAATCTTCCTTCCCTCCTTAGCCCTAAGTTTGAGCCAACTCTCACTCACTCTCTAAATCTAAAATCCCCTTACACTACCTAACCCTAACCTAGTGCTACCTCATGGTCACTCCCTAAGTCTAAAAATTATCTCCCTTCCCTAAACTTAAATCCCCCTTCCCAATGCCCTTCCCCACTTACTAGCTTTGCAATTAGATCTCGATGGCATCCATAAACTGGGGCAACTGCTTCCCTAAACTTATGTTTGAGTTTGAGCAGCTGCTTGGCTAGGTGGGTCAACAGGAAACAGCCACTTGATCTCATGGATGTGAGTTCCTGGAGTTTCAGCAGCTGGGGCTCATGTGGCTGTAAGAGTTCCATAATGTGCTGCATTCACTTATTCCTACATTTATTTTCCAATATACTTTATCCTGTTCAGAGATGGAGGACAGCTGGAACTTGCATAAGCAGAGAAATAATTTTAGTATGATGAGAGTCCCTAAAATGATGCACACATGCATTCACTCACTCACTCACTCACTCACTCACTCACTCACTCACTCACTCACTCACTCACTCACTCACTCACTCACTCACTCACAGTCATTAACTCACTCACACATTCACTCGCTCACTCACACAGTCATTCACTCATTCACTTACTCACTCATACACTCATTCACTCACTCAAAAAACTCACACACTCTCACTCGCAAACTTATTCACTCAGTCATTCACTCACTCAGTCACACACTCACTCACTCTCACTCACTCACTCTCTCATTCACTTACACAGTCATTCACACACTTACTCACTCACCACTCACTTAGTCACACACTCGCTCATTCACTCATTTGCTCACTCACTCACATAGTCCTTCACTCACTCACACACTCACTCACTCACTCATACACCACACACAAATTTTGGATAACTTGGAGGATCACCAGTTGATCTAAGATTTGGAAAGATGCCAGAGCACCAAGTAAGACTTATATGAGCACAGGGTGGGCATCCAGACTGAGCAATGAGTGCCCCTAATGAGGGATCACAATGGGCAACCAGGCACCTTGAATCACTGCACCAGTGTGTTCTCCCAAAGTGTTTCAAAGTATTTAAAACAGAAAAAATCTCCTCAAGTGCCAGTGTCTGCATCATTTATGGATCATGGCAACTAAGCATTTCATCACATGAAGAAGGTAGCTGAAGAAGACCGGAGGTTAAGTTCTTCTATTTAGGTGTTGCGTCTAAGCAGTGGCTTCTGTAATACCACCATCTCTGCTGTTTAATTTTATGTCCTAAATATCGATACACCTTTCTACTTCATGTTACATATTTCAAGGACAATGCTGTTGAGTGCTGTGGCTGGCTATTCTGGCACTCTGAGCCATTCTGTGATCTGGAATTACCCTCAAGTTTAAGTTAAGGAACAAAACAAGTCCTCCCATACTTGAAGACCCCCCACCCCCCCAAAAAAAAACTTTTTTCTACTTTGCACTAGCTTGCTTTGTAACAGCTTATACACTTAAGCCTCAAGGGAAGCTTTGAAGAGCTTCATCCATGACTGCAAAAGCAGTATTGGAATTAATTTCCATATTGGTATTTCAGTGTTGTTATGGAATGCATGTTGGTACTAACACTTTGCACCTGAGACAACTGCTCCCTTTGCCCCTTCCTATATATTGCCTACTCCATAGTGTATTATTTTCTTCTTTCTAAGTGGAAATATTTCACTCACAGCTCTAATTATTTATAAAATACATAAAGTGTAGCATATCTCTATGGAGCATTTTCTTACGTTAATAGATTACTATAATCTGTGGGCATGGTAGATGGATTTTGCAGATCTGCACCACTTGTGTTTGATAACAATATTGTAGAAAATTGGAGAGTGTTTGAGGAGGAATATGATATTTTCATACAGGCTGCTTTTTTAACAGACACACATACAAAGGCATTTATTCTGCTTAATTTAGCTGGTTCAGAGGCCCCTGAAAGAACACATTCATTTGTGTATGCACCTGCCATGTTTGCAGGGGAGGGGGAAGACTGCCATATAGTAGTACTGGCTGAAACAAGGGAAGGCCCTGAGTGCTTAAAACGTAAATTTAAAGAAATGTGTAACCCCCAAATTAATGTTACAATGGAAAGGCACTTATTTTAGACAAGGAATCAAAAGCATGATAAAACTTTTGCAGCATATATAACTGACTTGAGAAATAAGGTTAAAACATACAGATGTGATGAATTGAGAGATGAGTTGATAAAGGACAGGCTTGTCTGTAGTATTAATAATAACACAGTGAGAAAGATTTTGCTTTGAGACAGTGATTTAACTTTAAATAAGGACATTGAGATTTGTCAGATATACAAGCTTACAGAAAAGCACACAAATATGCTTACAAATGAGAATAGCAATGGAAGTCACAGTGACAAAGCTCATGTTGATAGTATGTAGCACGTGGTTAAAAGAAACAGGTCCAAGCACATGGCAGCTATTGCAGGCCCTGTAACAGTCCCTGGGAAACTCCAAGTCTTTCCAGCAAATTCCAGAGCATGCCCAGTAAAGCAGTGAGTCAGCAAAGTCAAAACATGTGCCCCCACCTAGCTTCATAGTCAGCTGTCATAATTGTAGTGGAATCCCCAAACCCAAAAGAGAAAAGTGCTTAGCTTTTGGTCAGCAGTGTTAAGTAGAATCATTTCAAAAGGATTTGTAAATCAAATAAGACACCTTCTTTTATTAAAAGGGGGCTTTCCAAGATGCAAGTTGATCAATTGGAAAGCTGCGACCCTACTTTTTATGTTGATGGCGTGTCTGTGCTTGGTGAAACAGTTAATGCAGTAGATTTGTGGACAAAGAATGAGATCTTTTGTACTCTTTGAATTAATGGGAGTCCTGAAGAGCTCAAAGAAGATACTGGCTTAAAGTGCAATGTTATGTCAGTAGAAACATTTGCTAGAGTAAAAGCTGCAGAACAACTTAATTTGACAAAGTGTGTGAAGCTTGCTGTATATGGGGGTGAAGAGATTCAAACCGAAAGCTCAGTTGTGCTTTCATGTTACTCTGCTGGGAACAGCTATGACTCACAAGTTTTCATAGTCAAGAGACATGTGCAGTCATTATTAGGCCTCAGAGACAGTTTGAAATTGGGACTGATTTCACTTAATAAAGAAGTTCATCATGTAAGCCTGCATGATAACAATTTTGCCCAGACTATTTTTTCTGAGTATGCTGATATTTTTGCAGACAAACTAGGCAAACAACCAGTTATGTACTCCATGAAGTTAGACACAGAAGTCAGCCCAGATATCAGACCATCACAGAAAGTTCCAGTAGCTATGCAGAACAGAGTAAAAGCTGAACTACACAGAATGGTGCAGCTAGGAGTAATTTGTTCAGTAGACAAACCTACTGAATGGGTAGTGTCCATGGTAGCTCATAAAAAAAGCACAGATGATTTCAGAATATGTATTGATCCAAAAGATCTGAATAAAGCATTAAAAAGATCTTATCATCCAATGCGCACAGTTGAAGAGGTTGCTGCCCTCATGCCAAATGCCACTGTTTTTTCTGTCTTAGATGCAAATAGTTCATTTTGGCAAATTTTGCTTGACTGAAAATCTTCATTGCTAACCATATTTGGTATGCCTTTTGGCAGATATAGATTTCTGAGAATGCTATTTGGGATATATTCTGCCAGTGAAGTCTTTCAGCATGTGGTGGAGCAATTTTTTTTGGCTATCCATGTGCTGTTATAGTAGATGATATTCTAGTAGGAAGCAATGGTGAAGTCGAACATGGCAGACACCTCAAGAGAGTTCTGGAAAGAGCACATGAAGTGACTCTTAAGCTGAATCATCAGAAGTGCAAATTCAGGCTATGAGAAGTTACTTATGTTGGTCATTTGTTTACCAGTTCAAGCTTATGACCAGATCCTTCAAAGCAAACAGCAATTCTTGAGATGCCAGCTCCAGACAATGACAAAGCCCCACAATGTTTTCTTGGCATGGTCAATTATCCAGGTAAATTCAGTCCAGATTTTAGTAACCTTTTAGCTCTCTTAGTGGAACTGACATGCAAAGATGTAATTTGGTCATGGTCAGTATAGCACCAAAGAGTATTTGATGTCCTGAAGCAGGCGATTGCTAGTCCACCAACTCTCAGCTACTATGATGTTCACAAACCAGTTACTCTTTCCTGTGATGCTTCTAAGTTTGTTCTAGGTGCAATCATTCTTGAAGAGGGTAGACCAGTAGCCTTTGTATCGTGAACTCTTACACAGACGGAGATGCACTATGCCCAGATTGAGAAAGAGCTCTTTTATTTATTTATTTAAATTTGTTGACCGGGAGTGTCCAACTGGACGTGGGTCCATTTTCAGCGGAGGCCCGGGGAGAAAAGCTCCACAGTAAAATAAACAGACAGTAGTTACATTGGATTACTTAGCGATTAACAATTTAGCATAGAAATTACTTACAACATATTTAGAGATGAAGAACATAGTACATCAGTAGACAACTAGAATCTTTATCTGTGAAGTACATAACAGGCATTAACAAATGTAACAATGAGAAGTTCCTGCTGTATAATAAGTACTAGGCTTATGAGCATCTGAGCTTGCTATAATCAAGGTAGTTAGTGGAGTGGAAAGAAAGGTAGTAGTTGGATGGGGTGGATGATATTAGAGTGGGAGTTGCAAGGGCATAGCCAGCATGTTTTCTTTTAATAAAGTTTTGAAGTTGGTGCATGATGGTACGGAGGTAATTGTGGGTGGGAGTTAGTTCCATAATTTGGCTATGGCGCAAGAGAATAGTGCTTCACCAGCAGAGTTATTGGCTTTAGTGATCTGCAAGTGATTGCCCCTGTGGCGAATTTGGTGATTTTGTTGTAGCAGGTCTCTAGCTTGATTAGATCACATTGCCTTAGGTTGGTATATACTGGAGAGGCATAAAGTAGGGTGGAGATAAGGTAGGAATTTGCTATTGAAATCTTTGCTGCTTTGGTGAGAAATTGTTTATTTCTGTATAACGCTCCTAGTTTTTTGTGGACTTTTTTTATGGTCATGGATATGTGAATGTCAAATTTTAGTTTATTGTCTATTTCTAGCAACTTGGTGTGTTCAGTTGGGTATATAGTGGTGTTGTCTTTTGCTGTGATGTTAAAGTGAGAGTTGTTTTGAGTATGTTTGGTGGGTTGGAAGATGAGTAGTTTAGTTTTGTTTGGGTTGAGTATTAATTGGGCATCGGATAACCATGTTTCAACAGAGGAAAAGGCTTCCTGTGTGACTTTTGCAGTTTGGGTAGGGACTGGGCTGAGCAGATGATGATTGGATGAGTGTGCCATGTTTGGTGGCAGAGGCTAGATTATTGGTGTAAATAGAAAAGTAGGGGTCCAAGGATGGATCCTGGGGAACCCCTATGGAGACAGGTAGTTGGGGAGATATGTCATTCTGCCATACAATGGATTGTTGGCGGTCAGACAGGTAACTCTGAAACCAGTTGGTGACTGATTGTGAGAAGGATAGGTTATTGAGGACAGAGATAAGTTGTTTTGTGTGGATGTCAAATGCTGCTTTAGATAGGTCTAGGAAAGTAGCAGAGGAGAGATAGCCATTGTTTTATGCTGAAGGATAGTGTTAGTAAAGGAGAGTAAGGCAGTGGTGGTGCTATGGTTTGGTCGGAAACCATGCTGAGTACTGGAAAGGAGGTTGTTAGTAAGGAGGTAGTCTGAGACCTGAGAGTGTATGCATCTCTGTTCTGCAGAGGGTCCACCTTTGTGGAGAATTATATGTGAGACTTTCCACAATGAACTTTCTGACAGAGATCGGTTAATCAAGATGGATACTGGTAGGCCAGAGCATCAGCATTTGTAGGTATTCACTTGGGAGGTTGTCTGCTGCTAATTTGGTGGGTTTAAGTTTAGTTAAGAGTTTTTATGTTGGAGGTAGGTACAGGAGAAAAAGATTACTAGTTGAAGTTGTGTTGTTTAGCTAGTGATAGTATGGTTTGGGTGAAGTGTGTGTTGAATGAGGTAGCAATATTTTCTGAGGAGTGAGGGATGTTAGGAGGAGGGGTACTGACTTTACCTGGGTGGAGGATGGAGTTTATGGAGGACCAGAATTGTTTGGGGCTGTGTTGTGAGGAGTCTAGGGCAGACTGGTAGTATTGGAATTTGTCCTGTTTTATTAACTTTTTGACTCTATTGCGTAGTTCTAGGAATTTCTGTCTAGCTGTGGGGAGGCTTTATCCCTGTTTTTCATTTCTGACTTAGTGATTTTCTGTAGCCATGGGGATGGTTGTGCTTTGGTTCTGGAAAATCTGGTAATTAAGGATGTTCAAGAAGGTAGTACTAAAAAGAGCATGCCAGTTACATTCTTTGAGGGATGAGATGAATGTGAGTGGGTTAAAGTTTATTTTATTTGATGATAGATGACAGGTTTAGCTTGGTACAGGTATTTTTTGAGTAGGAATGTTGGGGAGTGATCACTGAGGCTATCTGATAAGCAGCCTGTTATATATGACTGGGGGTTCTTACTGACTAGTATCCAATCCAGGGTAGTGTGCTTGCTGGAGTTTTTATTTATCCTTGTTGGTGACTGGACTAGTTGGGTGAAGCCATGAATCTCATCTCTGTATTATTATTATTAGCAATTGTGTTTGTATTTTTGAAGTTCCTAGATTATATTTATGGTCGACCTATCCAGATCGAAACTGATCACCAACATCTAGTTACTATTTTGAGAAGCCTATGCATACATCTCCAGCTAGACTGCAATGTATGATGCTCAAATTGCAAAAGTACAATTTCAGTCTTGTCTATACAAAAGGCAAACTTCTTTATCTTCAAAACCACCAAGCACGATAAATTCAAGAAAAACAAAACGACCAAGACCAGTGAAAGAAATACCAGTTTAACAAACTCACAAATTCTCTAGCGCCTTGGCATACAAGCCTTCCAGGAGATAATATCAACAGAAAAAAAAAAACACCTTATATACATTAATATCAATTAAACTATCAAACAATTAATCAATAAAATTAAAAAAAAACTTTCAATAAACCTCTTTATCTTGCTGATACGTTATCTAGATCGCCCAGAAAAAACAAAGAACAGCATAACAATGAGCAACTTGATTTTGAGGTCATGGAAGTCAGAATTTTTTCTTCCATATGTCTTGACTAGTTCAGAACTCACACAGCTTCGGATCAAATTCTCCAGAAGCTAAACATCTTTAACAGTCGAGGATTGCCTTCAAAGCAGTCTTGTCTACCAATAGAAGTGCAACTTTATTTTCCATACAGAGATGAGATTTTGTCAGGCAATGGTACATGAAAGGTCCTAAGGTAATTGTTCCAAAGTCCTTACAACAAGAGTACATTAACATCTTGCATTGTGGCCACCCAGCAACTGATTCTACAAAAAGAAGGGTGAGAGGTCTACTTTTTGGCCTTCTATGTCAAGAGATACTGAGAAAGCACTTTCATCTTACTCAGTATGTAATAGTACAAAGCTGCATCAACAAAAAGAACCACTTCAGTTAAGCCAGATTCCTGAACTACCTTGGTCAATAATAGCCACAGATATCTTTGAGTGGAATGGTCATTATTTGGTGTTAATAGACTCTTATTCAAATTAGTTCGAGATTGACCTACTTCCCAACCTAACTTCCAGTACTGTCATTAGTATGTTGAAGTGACATTTTTCTGTCCATGGTAGTCCACACACAGTTATTTCTGACAATGGTGCACAGTTTACTAGTCAGCAGTTCAAGAAATTTGCAGAAGAATGGGACGTTGCTCATATTACTAGTAGTCCTGAAAACCCCCAGTGAAATGGCTTGGCTGAACATACAGTTCAAAGTGCAAAACAGCTGTTAGAGAAATCCAGATGTGATAATACCAATGTTTTTCTCAACTTGTTAAATCTCAGAAACATTTATTGTGATAATTATCTTGGTTCACCTGCCCAGAGACTTGCTATGTCAAGACAAGCCAGAACCATATTACCAATCAGCAGTAATTTATTGGTTCCAGGTGCGAAGAACAACAAAGCAGTAAAAGCCCAACTGTTGAAAAAGCATTTGTCCCAGAAGTCTTACTATGATAAAACCATCAAACTGCTCCGTTCTTTACAAAAAGGGGAGATAGTGAGGATGCAGACATCAAAAGATTTTTTCAGCTCACCATCACACATGGAAAGAAGCCAGTGATTACTTTTATATTTTAGAAATTATTGTCCAGTCCAGTAGTAGATCCACAATGTAGTTCCACAAAACAGATAAAATAAGCACACCCTGGATCTAATAAAATCTGGTTAGCAGCAAATACAAAGCATAAATTGCAGACTCCTCTAGCGCCTAGGCTCTTCAGCCTTTACAGAGTATCAAAAGATTTGTATTGCATCGGATTTGTGAAAAGTTTGTGTCAAGAGCCAAGATCATACATTGTGGAATCACAAGGAATGGGATTCAGACAAAATCGGAAGCATTTGTTACCAGTGTGAGAACCAGTGTTACAGCATCTTGCCTGTGACAAAGACTCAAGTTCTCAAAGTGTCTTGTCCAATGTTCCTGTTTCACCGAACAATCCATCAGCAATCCCCATTCCTGAGAAAATGCCTCAGACTACTCAAGCAGAACATTCCCCAGTGACTGTCCATGTTGTTAAACCCAGTCATAACTATTATGTCACCAGATCAGGTGACATATCAAAACCTACTTCCAGATACACAGCAACCTGGACATGGCTGTTGTTTTTCTTTATTAGTGTCTGTATAATTGCATGCCTATTAAGATGTCATTGTTTATATGAGACAGCTCAGTAAAGAGGGAGGATGTGGATCAGTGTGTGTGATATACCTTTAAGAAGCATTCCAGTGAGTCAGCACATGCATATAAGTACTGAGCATGTGCAAGCAAAAGTGCCATTTTGAGTGTGCAGCCAGAGTGTGAGCATGCAAGTATGTAGTCAGTTAGTTAGTTAGATAGTTAAAGTTTAATGTTTTTTGCCATTCTTCCTGGTGTATTTGTATACAAAAAAATACTTAACTGAACACCCAAGCCTCAAAGTCTTCTTAATGCACATAAGTAGAGTGACACCTGTGTGACTATGAAGTTGGTATATGCAATTTTGCAGGGTGTAGGGGCTTGTCTGCCAAACTTGTGCAGGAGAGGTTGGCCCCCTGCAAATAAAAGTTTTGCACACTTTTGTGTTTTGGACATTAGTTTTCAGTATTTTTGAGGACCATGATTTCAGAAGCAGGTTTGTTTTTGCTCAGTGTTTCATAGTAGCTCTTTTTTCTACAAGTTACTTACAGGTGACTTCTGTATGGTGAATAAGAATATGCCGGATTCAGTTCTATTTGAAAGTCTATGCCTATAATAAATTACTGGGGGAGCCAGAACTAGACTAGATCAGGGACCTCAGAGCTGGATTATGGTCATATAGGGCCCTAGGCAGGGTAATGGATCAGGACCCCCACACACAGCAGCCCCCTTGCAGCCATTCCAGTGTCCCATTACTTGGCTAGTTCTCCCAGTTACCATAACCATACCATAATCTGTCAATTTGCATATTACTATTATTTACTTCTACAATGATTACAGATATTTTGATTTAATTTAAAACTTTTATTTCAAATTTTATAGCACAATGACTGATAGACATTTGCTAAACAAAACAATACAGTGTGATGATGAAAACAGACTTGGGATACGTACAGTAAACTTCTCTGCTCTTGAAACTCACATTCATTGAAATGGCATTGAAACTGACATTCATAGAAAATGTATCTGGCTAGTGGTGGATTAAGTTTACCTTTGGCCTGTTTTCAAACCATAGACTTCTTGCACGCATTTAGGACAATGTGCACATGCATGTGTCTTTTGATTCACCTTCCTGATTGTATTAATTTACATTGCTTGTAAAATACATGACCACGTGTGTTTTAAATTTGTAGTTTTGAACATTTTTCCAGTAAGCAATGAAACAAAATGTATGAACCAATAATGACAAAACTGCCTATTTCAGAACATTTCAACCATAAAAGTTTACTCAAACTTCTGCCATTACAATCCAACAATATCAGACAACAGTAAAATCTGTGCAGAAGTAATAGTAGTCTGAATAATTCCACATTAACAAGATCTGTAACTGGTTCTCAAAAAAGATCTGTAACTAATGAAGAGGTTGCTGCTTTCAAACAACTTTATATTTCGTGTTTCATCTATAAATGCAGAGCCCAGTGCGCATCAATAATAAATTGCTTATGTTACATTAAAAAAAGAAAATGATAAGCTGGCAATACTGTAACAGGGAATGGATGGCAAACTGACAACAGGTTCATAGTTACTAGGCACCTCACCAAAAGGAGTACACACTCAGGACTTCAGCATCCCAACCCTCCTTAAAATACAAGAGAGTATCAGCAATACATCTTCATAGTGTGTGAGTAGAACCCACAACCTTCTGCATCAAAAGTGAGTATGCCAGCTGTTGTGCTACTAACACTGCTTTCATGTTTTAGAGCAAAGTGATGATCATCTGCTAAACAAAACAGTTGCATATTGAGAACAGATAGTATGAGCAGCAATAAACTTCTCTTCCCTTGAAGCTCACAGTTCTTTGAAAATGCACTGAAAATCTCACAAGTCCTTGAAAATGCACTGATGTAGTTGGTGTCAACTTGGTGTAGAGAATTCAGGCCTTTGTCTCCTGTAACTAAGGTACAAGGTTTGTGCCTGGGTAAATAAACTAACTTGCCATTCTTAACAAGGAGATTACACACACACTTTACCTTTAATTCATTGGGAAGACACAACTTACTGATATATTTGTTGTTTTGCTCTGTGGGAACATTGTGGTTTAAATTGTGTGTGTGTGTGTGTGTGTGTGTGTGTGTGTGTGTGTGTGTGTATGTGTGTGTACATCATCACTGGGCATCCTTAAAAAAGACATGTAGTTTTTGTTTTTTTACTTTTTAATTAAAAAATAAATGTTGTGGCAGACACCATGGCCTTGCCAGCAGGCCCCCTCTCAGTAAAAGTAAATATCAACAATGGAAAAAAAAAGAAGCTTACATACACGCACACATATAGATGTGTGTGTGTGTGTGTATGTATATATATATATATATATATATATATATATATATATATATATATATATATATATATATATGTGTGTGTGTGTGTGTGTGTGTGTGTGTGTGTGTGTGTGTGTGTGTGTGTGTGTGTGTGTGTGTGTATATATATATATATATATAAATAGTTTACTATCATTATTTTAAAAATTAAAAAAAAAGTGCAATTATCAGCGAAGTGTTTCGCCGAAAGTACACAATTCCGAACGTTTCTAAAGTCGAAAAACAGCACCCCCCACACCCCCCCAACTTAATATTCCAACTCTGAGATCGCACTACAGTGAGGAAAGGGATGTATTTCCCTAACCGCACTGTATCGCAATCCCCTTACATGAGCGAACATTATAATTAAGAATGCACAGTCCATTTGCAATAATAACGTTTGCTCACATAACCTGCCGAAATATGTGTATATATATATATATATATATATATATATATATATATATATATGTGCATATATGTGTGTGTGTGTGTGTGTGTGTGTGTGTGTGTGTGTGTGTATATGTATATATATATATATATATATATATATATATATATATATATATATATATATATATATATATATATATATATATATATATATATATATATATATCCATATATGGATCCCTGTCATATGCTAGAAACCTCATTTGACCGAAAGTCATTTGACTGAGACCATAAGACTGAAATTTCAAAAGACTGAAAAGTCACTTGACTGAAACCCATAAGACTGAAACCGATAATACTGAATTTCAACATACTAAATTGTAAACTGGACAATATAAAACCAGACTAGGTGGAGGGCTATGCACCCCACACCCCCAATGTGGGGGGTACGACCCCCACACCCCCAATGTGGGGAGGGGCTATGCCTTCCACACCCCCAACTATATATACTAACTCCAGGATTGCACTACAGTGGGGAAAAGGGCATATAACTTTCACTTACCTTACAGTAGTGTGCATGCTGCCACTGCTATGCCTTTTTCCCCACTGTAATGCAATCCTGGAGTTAGTATATACAGTTAGGGGGGTGTGGTGGGCACAGCTCCCAACATTGGGAGGTGTGAGGGGTGCAGCCCCCACCTAGTTTGGTTTTATATGGTCCAGTTTAAAATTTAGTATGTTGGAATCAGGGGTGTAGCCAGGATTTTCAGATTTGTACTCACAGCTCCTAGACTGCTGCCCCAACAAGCCACACCTGCAAGCCACACCCACATCTACTCATTGCTGTCCGTACACTTCCTTAAACTGCTGACCAGGCCACGCTGCTTTCACAATGTTGCTCCCTGAATGATCATTGTGAGCCATATGCCAGGATGGTAATTACTTGCACGATGAAGCAGTTTGAGCATTTCATATCTTCATGGGTCAAAAAACAAAATACCTTCTCATTTAAAATTTTGCAGACTTCATTCCAATGAAGTGGTACCCCCCACATACCCAAACACACATGTATACCATTTAAATAGAAATACCAAGGCACATGCACATACACCAGTTAAATAGAAATACCAAGGCATTATCAAATAGTTCCAAGACAAGTTGCCAGTAAGCACCACATGGCAGCATTGAAATAAGAAAAAAAATGCATAACCATAATAATCTTTTTTAATGGTTTTATAACTAGGAATGCAGACAGTAGTTTAGTCTGTGATGCTCTGCTTATTAACATAAAAAAACTGCAAAAAACATCTACTTTGACATACAGTAGTCAGTCTGTATAGTGGAGCGGAAAATTGTAAAGCTTTTTAGTAATATATGGAGTGCAGTACAGGAGTAATGTATGGAGTGCAGTACAGGAGTGATGTATGGAGTGCAGTACAGGAGTGATGTATGGAGTGCAGTACAGGAGTAATGTATGGAGTGCAGTACAGGAGTAATGCATGGAGTGCAGTACAGGAGTAATGTATGGAGTGCAGTACAGGTTTAAAAGAAAAAGTAGTTAGAAAATAATTAAAGAAAGTATCTAAATGTAGTTGAAAATCAGTCTGGGGGAGTTTCATAAACCTGGGATGCAAGTACTGCTTTAAGCCGCTTGACTGATGCTCTTGGTTAACTAACATGGTTGTTGTGTCTTTCGGCTTTTCCCGGTTAGGGGTTGCCACAGCGGAACTCCGGTCTGCTAATGATTGGCAGTTGATTTTTACGTGTTGAGTTGCCAGCCCTGATGCACAACCTTCAATGAAGGTACACCCATTCATGCATGTCTCCACGCAGAAGACGCTCTAGCTGAGAGTCGAACTGCTCAGCATCTTACTGTGAGGCGACAACGCTACTGCAGCACCACCACCACGGATATGAAAAACCTAAAATATTTGCAAGCAGCAGGGAAACACAAGAGCCAGAAAATCTCTCAGCTACACACACAAGCAAAAAACACTTTTGTGCATCTCAGTGTCCTGCACTATTATGCTGAAAATAAGTTTATGCGCCGATCATTGCACGGTTTGAAATCTCCTATGACTTGCTCAATGTCAATGTCTATGTCATCATGTATATGCATGAGTGCCAATCCTGTTAAAAGGTGTTCACTCATGCAGTTTCGGAGCCAGGTCTTTATCCTCCTCAAGGCACTAAATGTCCTTTCTGCAGATGCAACACTGACTGGCATTGTTGCCAGAATCCTTAATGCAGTGTTGATATCTGGACAGAACTCAGGATTTAAGTGCTGCAGTGTATCAATAATTGTGGTAGGGAGTTGGTTCTCTGATACCATCTTCCACTTTGTGGATCATCTTACCAGATCCTCTCATAGGTTATGTAGAGAGGACAAGTCGGTCTTGTAAGCCTTATACAGTTCAATAACTTTGGCATCATCCTGAAGCATGTACAATGACTTGGGTGCCAAATATTGTGCCAGGAAACGTGGGCGGCATTCAATAAGCTGTTGGTCAGTTCAGCGATCACATGGCCCAAGAATGGTATGAATGTATTTCATCTGTAATATTCTTCTGGATTAGAAGCAGTGATGTTGCTCCTTTTTATTTGTCTGCCACATATTCTAGGTACACTTTCTTCGGTGAAGACCTGACTTGCAAGTTCCTTTACCTCTTCATAGAGCACTTTGAATTTGCTGTCAGCATCTCCTCTAATATTTTTAAGAGTTTCTACGATAACTGAAGTTTCTTCTGATGCCTGTATCAGATCAATCTGTTCACGTTGAAAATAAAGATGAAGAGGCTTAACAATGCCCATTATAAATTCCATTATTACCAACTCAACAATGAAATCAAATCTGGAAATAGAATATAGGTACCTTTCTGCCTCTTTGTCAAATTCTGCCATATTTTCCAAACAACTGGCAATAACAACATACTTCATCTTAAAGGCATGCAGGCAATCGGCTTAACTCATCCACCTTGTTTCCCCTGGTGCACGTAGAGAAGTACTTCTGTCTGCAGACACATCATCGTACTCTGATGGCAAACTTGCAAATTCCTTCAGCTGACGCAAATATACATTATGATGTTTCGCAGAGGAATTTTAAAGTGTCAATTACACTTCGACATATGTCAAGTGCATTTGCCATTTCACGCATTGCACAGGAATGTACAATAGCAGTGTTTAGGTTGTGTACTTTGCATGCCGAGTATAGTGCTTCTGGAAAGAATGCCCAAATTCTTGCCTGAACTCCACTGAAGTGGCCACTCATGCTACTTCCTCGGTCATAACTCTGTCAACGCATACATCCTTTATCCAGACCCCATGCTGTCAGTTGCTGCAAGAAAAGATCTGCCAATGCCTTTCCAGTGGTGTCCGTAGCCTCTACAAACGCAATGAAGTCTTCTCAAATTTCTACCTTCCTGTGAGTGCGGTGAACATATCTTAGAGTTAGCGTAATCTGCTCCTTCCGGGAAATGTCTGCAGTGCCATCTGCAATTAAACTAAAGTAACGTGCGTCCTTCAGGAGGTTAAGAATATTTAATTGAATCTACAAAGAAATGAGCTGAATTAATTCATTTTGAATCTATGCTGAAATATAGAGAGCATTTCTAGGTGCCTTTTGCAGATGTTCTGCAAACAAAGGGTCCGGTTCAACAGTATATTGCAGCAGTGATTTGACAGTCCCACTGTCGGACAGTCGTCCTCATAATGGCAAATTTTCTCTTCCACACAAGATGATTATTCTCACTATATGTTTTAAGGCATGTAATGTGTATTCTTGCAGTCTTTTATCCATCTGGGAAATGGAGCGCAGTGCTGTTTTCATCCTTCTAAAAATGCCTCTGACCTTGCAACTGCATTACCATGCTCTTTAGAGTTACTGTGCCGCACCAAGATCCTTTTTGCAATCAACCAGTCTTTCATTGGTGTGGAGACCAACAGAGTGTCCTTTGAACTATTAAAGACAAAGCAGGGGCCACAGAAAACTCCATCTAATTTATTTGAGTACCGTGTAAATTTAAAGTCATGAAGCAGCTGCGGATTACACATGCGAAAATGCCTCCTTCCAGCATAATCCACAAGTCATTTAGGCAATGTAAAATCCCTAGGAAGCTGCCACTGTACCGTTAAGATTGTCTTCTTATCCATGTCACTGAGGATTGTGCAAGCATATAGCCCTATATCTCCATCATCCATCTGTATCACTTTCACCATTCTTCCCAAATTCACAATGTCCAATGGGTGAGCATCCAAACTGCTGGAAGATTAACTAATTGGACCTTCACTGGTAATTGCTTCTTGTATGCCTCTTTCCACAGAAGGGAAGCTTGCTGCAGCTGGTTCAATAGGTACATCGCTTTGAGGAACTGCAGTGATCTGTTCACCTTTGCTATCCCCATGCCTACAGCAAAAACAAAGAAATGCACACATGAAGCACAAGTATCAAATGTGTTCACACAGCACTGCTTTGTGTAGTGTCTCACCAGCAGTAAAACAAAGAAATGCACACATGAAGTGCAAGTATCAAATGTGTTCACACAGCGCTGCTTTGTGTAGTGTATCACCAGCAGTAAAACAAAGAAATGCACACATGAAGCACAAGTATCAAATGTGTTCACACAGCACTGCTTTGTGTAGTGTATCACCAGCAGTAAAACAAAGAAATGCTCACATGAAGCACAAGTATCAAATGTGTTCACACAGCACTGCTTTGTGTAGTGTATCAGCAGCAGTAAAACAAAGAAATGCACACATGAAGCACAAGTATCAAATGTGTTCACACAGCACTGCTTTGTGTAGTGTCTCACCAGCAGTAAAACAAAGAAATGCACACATGAAGTGCAAGTATCAAATGTGTTCACACAGCGCTGCTTTTTGTAGTGTATCACCACCAGTAAAATTAAGAAATGCACACATGAAGCACAAGTATCAAATGTGTTCACACAGTGCTGCTTTTTGTAGTGTATCACCAGCAGTAAAACAAAGAAATGCACACATGAAGCACAAGTATCAAATGTGTTCACACAACACTGCTTTGTGTAGTGTATCACCAGCAGTAAAACAAAGAAATGCTCACATGAAGCACAAGTATCAAATGTGTTCACACAGCACTGCTTTGTGTAGTGTATCAGCAGCAGTAAAACAAAGAAATGCACACATGAAGCACAAGTATCAAATGTGTTCACACAGCACTGCTTTGTGTAGTGTATCACCAGCAGTAAAACAAAGAAATGCACACATGAAGCACAAGTATCAAATGTGTTCACACAGCACTGCTTTGTGTAGTGTATCACCAGCAGTAAAACAAAGAAATGCACACATGAAGCACAAGTATCAAATGTGTTCACACAGCACTGCTTTGTGTAGTGTATCACCAGCAGTAAAACAAAGAAATGCACACATGAAGCACAAGTATCAAATGTGTTCACACAGCACTGCTTTGTGTAGTGTATCACCAGCAGTAAAACAAAGAAATGCACACATGAAGCACAAGTATCAAATGTGTTCACACAGCACTGCTTTGTGTAGTGTATCAGCAGCAGTAAAACAAAGAAATGCTCACATGAAGCCCAAGTATCAAATGTGTTCACACAGCACTGCTTTGTGTAGTGTATCACCAGCAGTAAAACAAAGAAATGCACACATGAAGCACAAGTATCAAATGTGTTCACACAGCACTGCTTTGTGTAGTGTATCACCAGCAGTAAAACAAAGAAATACACATGAAGCACAAGTATCAAATGTGTTCACACAGCACTGCTTTGTGTAGTGTATCACCAGCCGTAAAACAAAGAAATGCACACATGAAGCACAAGTATCAAATGTGTTCACACAGCACTGCTTTGTGTAGTATATCACCAGCCGTAAAACAAAGAAATGCACACATGAAGCACAAGTATCAAATGTGTTCACATAACACTGCTTTGTGTAGTGTATCACCAGCCGTAAAACAAAGAAATGCACACATGAAGCACAATCATCAAATGTGTTCACACAGCACTGCTTTGTGTAGTGTATCACCAGCAGTAAAACAAAGAAATGCACACATGAAGCACAAGTATCAAATGTGTTCACACAGCACTGGTTTGTGTAGTGTATCACCAGCAGTAAAACAAAGAAATGCACACATGAAGCACAAGTATCAAATGTGTTCACACAGCACTGGCTTGTGTAGTGTATCACCAGCAGTAAAACAAAGAAATGCACACATGAAGCACAAGTATCAAATGTGTTCACACAGCACTGCTTTGTGTAGTGTATCACCATCAGTAAAACAAAGAAATGCACACATGAAGCACAAGTATCAAATGTGTTCACACAGCACTGCTTTGTGTAGTGTATCACCAGCAGTAAAACAAAGAAATGCACACATGAAGCACAAGTATCAAATGTGTTCACACAGCACTGCTTTGTGTAGTATATCACCAGCAGTAAAACAAAGAAATGCACACATGAAGCACAAGTATCAAATGTGTTCACACAGCACTGCTTTGTGTAGTGTATCACCAGCAGTAAAACAAAAAAATGCACACATGAAGCACAAGTATCAAATGTGTTCACACAGCACTGCTTTGTATAGTGTATCACCAGCAGTAAAACAAAGAAATGCACACATGAAGCACAAGTATCAAATGTGTTCACACAGCACTGCTTTGTGTAGTGTATCACCAGCAGTAAAACAAAGAAATGCACACATGAAGCACAAGTATCAAATGTGTTCACACAGCACTGCTTTGTATAGTATATCACCAGCATTAAAACAAAGAAATACACACATGAAGCACAAGTATCAAATGTGTTCACACAGCACTGCTTTGTGTAGTGTATCACCAGCAGTAAAACAAAGAAATGCACACATGAAGCACAAGTATCAAATGTGTTCACACAGCACTGGTTTGTGTAGTGTATCACCAGCAGTAAAACAAAGAAATGCACACATGAAGCACAAGTATCAAATGTGTTCACACAGCACTGCTTTGTGTAGTGTATCACCAGCATTAAAACAAAGAAATACACACATGAAGCACAAGTATCAAATGTGTTCACACAGCACTGCTTTGTGTAGTGTATCACCAGCAGTAAAACAAAGAAATGCACACATGAAGCACAAGTATCAAATGTGTTCACACAGCACTGCTTTGTGTAGTGTATCAGCAGCAGTAAAACAAAGAAATACACACATGAAGCACAAGTATCAAACGTGTTCACACAGCACTGATTTGTATAGTGTATCACCAGCAGTAAAAGAAAGAAATGCACAATTGAAGCACAAGTATCAAATGTGTTCACACAGCACTGCTTTGTATAGTGTATCACCAGCAATTTATGAGTGTAAAAGACTTACCAAACTGACACTGGTCTTTCTGAAAAATGTTCTAGTGCAACAGAAGTAGATCCTTAGTTGGAACTGCAAAAATAAATCATGTTACTATGCAATTAAGAATGACTGAGTTATAATGTAGTCGGATGCATTGTATCATAATCAGTACACAAGAAAAAGTACCTGTTTATGGATGGCTGCTTTTGTAGATCAAATGGCGCAACAGAAGTAGGCAGTATTTGTAAGTCTGTCACCGATGCACAACTTGAAGGTGTGTCTTTTCTAAAAAGCAAAACAAATGCTAATTATGCAAGAAGCAAGACTACACATTGTACATGTTTGCAGGCATATACTTTTAATGTCCTACAATACACAAAATAATGTAATTTCTGAAAAGTACTCTTTGCTCAACACCATTTCCAAGGCGAACATATACAATTACATCCTAAAGCAATTTTTGGGCACAGCAGAGCTACAGCCTTTATACCAGCACATAATGACTGCAAGGCAGATAAAGTAAGCCTAGATTAGCTTATTAATACATCTTAGGGTGCATAGACATACAGACCCTTAAAAGATGCGCACCTAAAAATCCATCACACATTATAAGTGCCACCTGGTAATAGTGAACACAATGAATACATCAATATATGTTAATTCTTTTTTTTTTTCTCAAAAATTTTTTTTATTAATTATATGAATAGCAAGACAATTAAAAGATTATACATAACAAGAAGGCATAAATGAACATATAACAATTCATCTAGTGATAACAACCTTCCTGAGATTTTGATAAATTATTTAGAAATAAAACATACACCATATGTACACTATATACAAGTTAGGCAACCTGAGAGGAAAAAAAATATTTAACATTAACTATTTAATATGTTTAGAACCTTTTCTAACACAACCTTTCTAATAGCTTTTTTTTTTTTGGACTCCCACCTAAGTATCTTTGAGCATCAATAAATTTAAAAGCCATTTTCTGGAAAGTAACCCATTTTAATTTAGAACGATCAATCCAATTTTGTATTATATAAAGTTTTAATAATGAGCAAATAAAAATGATAACATGAATATCAACTTTTGAAAGATGAATCAATGGAATATGTAGAATAGCAAATTCCCACATCAACGTGGATTTTTGATATCCCATTTTCTGCAGTCTGACTTTCAAAGATGTCCACAATCTGTGAGAAAAATGACAATACCATAGATAATGAAGGAGGTCTGCTTGGGGATGAGAACAGCATGAACACGAAGGGGACTTATTTGGGTTAAATTTGTTTAATTTGATTGGGGTAAAGTAGGCATCATTATTAATCATTAATTGTGTGTATGCCAATTTTTTAAAAGGGATAAATTCCTTAGTGTGTCTAATAGCCAGGACTTTCTGAGATTCTGACAATTGGGAATTATAATTCAACCAAACATTAGATAAAAGACAGTTGTGGTCCATCATTAAAGAATTAATTAATTTATATGAGAGCATTTTATCAGATGATGAAAGTATTTTGATAATCGTGTTAAGGTTTTTCAATTGTGAGTCTATGGGGACCAGACATACAAATTTGTTTTTAATTATTGCTCTTAGTTGTGTAAGAATTGGTGAGTAATTCCAGTTTACTTTCAATAACGTACGCCAGTCAGATAAAGGCAAGTCAAGATATTTCAAAACATCTCCTACTTTTAGATTTTTAATTAAAGGATAGTTTAAGTTCAAAAGTTTATTGTCCAATAATATATTTGGGTTTAGATGAATTGGCTGAACATGGTGCGAGATCTTTTCTAGTTTACACATTTTGAGTAAGGTTTGAAATCTCTAATCTTTTGTTTAAATACTGTAGATATATTTTTAATAAATAAACTATCCAGAGAGATAAAGGGAATAGCTTCAGGATTTAAATTATTAGAAATGACATAATTATACCATAATTTTATCCATAAAGAGTGATTTGGATAAGAAGTGTTATTGAATTTAGAGATAGTAAGAAGTTTATTGGATGAGACAATCAAATAATAGAGATAAAGATTAGGTAAACCCAAACCTCCCTTGTCCTTCGAAAATGCCAATCTAGAATAGGAAATTCTAACAGATTTAGGGAACCATATGAATTTTGCCAAAGCTTTATTTACTGACTCAAAAAAATTTTTTGAAATTATCTGATCAGATGATGAGAATTGATAAAGAAATTTAGGCAGAATATTCATTTTAATAATGGCCACCCTTGAAAGAAATGAAAGGTTTAGATGCTTCCATCTGTCCATATCAGACAATATAGAGTTCCATAATTTATTAATATTATTTTGAAAGGAAGATTTATTATTGTGTTCTAAATTGATTCCTAAATATTTTATATTATAAGTAAACTGAAAATGATCGTCTGGAAACAAAAAAAGATTTGTGTGCTAAATGATTTAAGGGAAAAATATGAGTTTTGTAGAATTTAAAAGATAGTTGGAAACCAAAGAAAAATAATCAATAGA
The DNA here is from genome assembly GCF_019279795.1 of Protopterus annectens. Taxonomy (NCBI): domain Eukaryota; kingdom Metazoa; phylum Chordata; order Ceratodontiformes; family Protopteridae; genus Protopterus; species Protopterus annectens. The sequence continues at coordinate 1,595,484,193 of NC_056725.1, read as the reverse complement.
ATTCATTATTTTTCTGTAATCAGATAATGGAGTTTGAAAGTAGATTACTAAATCATCCAAAAGCAGAGAAATGAATATTAGTATTAAGAATTCTAGGGATGTTATGAAAAGTATTTTGAGTAATAAACAATAGCAAAGGTTCTAAGTAAATGTTGAAAAGAAAAGGGGACAATGGACAGCCCTGTCTTGTTCCTTTAGTGATCTTTATCGAGCAGAAAATTGACCATTAATGTATAGTCTAGTAAACATATTCTTGTATAAAACTTTTAAAAATTTATAAAGAATAAGGGAATATTAAAACATAACATAGTTTGAAATAGAAAGTTCCAACATATTCTGTCAAAGGCATTTGATGCATCTATAATCAAAGCATATATAGGGTTTGGATTTTTCTTAATGAGATGAAGTATAGTCTCTAAAGATAGAGTATTATCCCAAGCATGTCTCTGAGACATAAAACCTGATTGATCTGACGAGATAATTGAGGGTAAAATCCGTTTCAATCTGTTAGCCAGAATAGATGACAGAATCTTAATATCCACGTTAATTAAAGAAATGGGTCTATAATTTACTGGGTCAGATTTATCTTTATTATTTTTTAGAATTAGAATGGTTTTGGATGTGTTCCAATGAATATCTGAGATATCATTAACTCTTATATGATTGTAAACTTTAAATAGAAAGGGAAGAACTACCAATTTGAAAGTTTTGAAAAATTCTGGAGTAAAACCATCAGGTCCGGGAGATTTACCCAATTTAAGATTATCTATTGAATCCGAGATTTCTTGTACCGATATAGGGGTAGAAAGTAGTTTTTGCTGATTATCATTAAGTTTAGGGAACTGCAAAGAGTCTAAAAAGAGTTTTTGAGTGATTATCTTTAACAGAATTAGAAGAACCTGAATATAACTCAGTGTAAAGAGAGGTGAAAAGTTGAATAATCTCTTCATCAGTATTATATAATCTGTTATTATAAGATAAAGATGTAATATTTGGATTTCTGAAGTTAACTTTAATAATTCTCGCTAACAATTTAGATGGAACCTGGGCACTCTGAATATGAAGCAAGTAGCTTTTG